>NC_056749.1:32059233-32229233 GCF_019279795.1 Protopterus annectens
ATTTTTAAAGCCAAACTGTTTTTTAACTGTTTGCTGCATTATTTTAAAATCTGCACTTAGTTACATTTTAGTTGAATTTGATCGAAAGTTTGTTGTTTGTTTGTTTAATTTAACTGTGGAGGCTGCCCACTAAAGTGTGCTAGCCTGTGTAACTAATTTATCACTGTTTCTGCATTTTCGGTGCGTTTCTACCAAAAAAACAAACAAAAAATAATCCTTGTTTTCCCGCCTCCTAGACTAGTTTAGACCAGTTTACAGGCATTGCTGTATTCTGGGCTGTGGTGTAGTTCCTGTGTTGTCCATTACCTTACTTGGATAGAGGGAAGTTTCTTTGCTCACCAGTGGGAGTGGGGAGCCTTGAGCAGCCTACCTGTCCATGTAGGAAGTGACCTCAGCCCAAGAAGCTGTAGTAATTGGTTGTTTTGGACCATTTCTAGCTCTTTTGTAGTTCACTGTTTAAAATCCGCCTCTGGACATTTTTTTCTGGCTATACTGCTCAGACAAGCTCCTCGTGGGTCTGCAGAGTGGTCCTAGCAGCAGGGAACTCAGAAAAGCGACTACTTTCTGGATTTAAGTATCTTTGCTTTTTTTCACTTGGAATAGCTTCTGTAGCTTATCCTGAACTAGCTTGAACTGCTTTTTAACTGTTTGCTGCATTATTTTAAAATCTGCACTTAAAGTTACATTTTAGTCGAATTTGATCAAAAGTTTGTTGTTTGTTTAATTACTGTGGAGGCTGCCCACTAAAGTGTGCTAGCCTGTGTAACTAATTTATCACTGTTTCTGCATTTTCTGTGTGTTTCTACCAAAAAAACAAAAAAGTAATCCTTGTTTTCCCACCTCTCCTCGACTAGTTTAGACCAGTTTACAGGCATTGCTGTATTCTGGGCTGTGGTGTAGTTCCTGTGTTGTCCATTACCTTACTTGGATAGAGGGAAGTTTCTTTGCTCACCAGTGGGAGTGGGGAGCCTTGAGCAGCCTACCTGTCCCTGTAGGAAGTGACCTCAGCACAAGAAGCTGTAGTAATTGGTTGTTTTGGACCATTTCTAGCTCTTTTGTAGTTCATTGTTTAAAATCCGCCTCTGGGCATTTTTTTCTTGCTATACTGCTCAGACAGGCTCCTCGTGGGTCTGCAGAGTGGTCCTAGCAGCAGGGAACTCAGAAAAGCGACTACTTTCTGGATTTAAGTATCTTTGCTTTTTTTCACTTGGAATAGCTTCTGTAGCTTACCCTGAACTAGCTTGAACTGTTTTTTAACTGTTTGCTGCATTATTTTAAAATCTGCACTTAAAGTTACATTTTAGTCGAATTTGATCAAAAGTTTGTTGTTTGTTTAATTTAACTGTGGAGGCTGCCCACTAAAGTGTGCTAGCCTGTGTAACTAATTTATCACTGTTTCCGCATTTTCTGTGTGTTTCTACCAAAAAAAACAAAAAAAACCCCAAAAAAATCCTTGTTTTCCTCTCCTCGACTAGTTTAGACCAGTTTACAGGCATTGCTGTATTCTGGGCTGTGGTGTAGTTCCTGTGTTGTCCATTACCTTACTTGGATAGAGGGAAGTTTCTTTGCTCACCAGTGGGAGTGGGGACCCTTGAGCAGCCTACCTGTCCTTGGGGGAAGTGACCTCAGCACAAGAAGCTGTAGTAATTGGTTGTTTTGGACCATTTGTAGCTCTTTTGTAGTTCACTGTTTAAAATCTACAGCGGCTTTGCTGGGTTGCGCATAGTAAACAAGGTTAAACTTTTTCTGGCTCTGCCAAGTCTGCTCTTCAAATTTTCCCTTAAGGAAGCTCTACTCTTAGTATAACCAGACTACTCACTATATTATAAGCCTAGCACTTGTTCTCAATACTTCTCTACCAAGTAAGCACTCTTGTACTAAGTAAAGCACTACATCTACTTACCACCCCTGTGAATATCCACTTCCCTTAAAGGTACAGCACTCCCTTATACTGTTCTAGCATGTCGAGTGGTAGATTACTGGCTGCCTCCAATTCAGCTGGTCAATCTGGGTATCTTGAGACAATGCTACAATTGTCTCATGTACACAGACAACCATCTCCTCCTCCCAACAAACACAAATACATGTGAGAGATGCAACTATATAGCCAAACTGGAGGCTGAACTCTCTCAACTCAGGGCTGGCATGACCAGACAGGAGGAGATGGCAACCACACACACAACAATCCCAGTCCCACATATACCTACCACAACTGCAAACCAAACACATAAAAACACAAAGACATACCCGGAGGCTCTAATAAAAAACTTACCAAAACAACAGAGGCTCCCAAAGCAGACATCCAAAAATCCACCACCTCAAAACAAAACACATGCAGCACATACTTCAATAAATCAGTGTGTCAACCAATCACAGCCCTTAAGGCCAAACACCTTGCCTGATACACTAGTAATAGGTGACCCTATAGTCAGACACACTGATGTCCCGCTGACCAGGCTGAACAAGGAGAAGGTGACTGTGAGCTGTCTATCGGGAGCTAGGATCCGCCACATAACACACGCACTCAGGTCACTCCAAAGCAAGTACAAATATGACTCCGTCATTGTCCATGCTGGTGTGAATGACCTGAGATGTACCTCCCTGGACTACATGAAAAGAGACATAGAGGAGCTCTCCGATTATGTAGCTCAGGCTGGTATGACCCAGACCCTGAGCAGCATCCTGCCCTCACCAAGAATGATACCACAATACAAACACAAAATGATCAGCTTTAACAATTGGCTCAAGTACTGGTGTCATTCTAAGGGGATCCAATGTCTGTCTGCTTGGGATGACATGTTGGACAAGCCACGCTGCTTTGCAAGGGATGGCTTACACCTGTCACCACTGGGCTTCCGGATATTGGCTAAGGCTCTTGCCACCCCCATAGTGCCTTTTTTAGGCAAGGCTCAAAAGACAAACCCACCTCCTTAGAAAACAAAAATGGAAAAAAAACTAAGGGTAATGCTGCTCAACGCCAGAAGTCTAAATCTCAAGATGCAGGCACTTGATGCATTCCTCTGCATGGAGAATATCGACGTCTGTGCAGTAACTGAAACCTGGTTCAAGGCTCTGGAGAGCACCCCAGCGCTACCAGGCTATACCTCGTATCATGCTTTTCGGCCCCAAAACCCGGGCCGAACCACAAGGAGGGGAGTGTCCATATTCATCAAGGACACCCACACCTCCAGGTTAGTAGCAACACATGAAGCATCAGAGACCATACAGGTGCAACTAACCATAGGCAAAACTGCTATACAACTGGTAGCATATTACAGACCACCCTCCCAATCTCAAGAACCCCACTCGTCCTTCCTGAAGACATTGGAGGATATGAATGTATCACAAAATGCCATCATACTGGGAGACTTCAACTACCCAAACATAGATTGGGTACATTATTCTAGCCCTAATACCCTAGCCCAAAGGTTCCTGGAATTCATAAATTCAAATGCACTGGAACAACTAGTCACCTCTCCCACTAGGGGACATAATATACTAGACCTGATCATCACGAACATGGGGACAAAATGCTCCACACCGGAAGTATACCCCTCACTAGTGAGATCTGACCACAAACTAATCACCCTGGATATACATATCCCACCTCCACCCCCAGCACAAAAGACCACAGTGAAAAACTTCTCAAAAGCAGACTTCACTTTTCTTAAGACTGAGATGGTATCCTTTAAGCCCACTGTGCCAGTGGATACCACATCCCACAATGCTGAATCCTTCACAAATGCTTTCTATGGAAATCTCCAAGAATGCATGGATCATGCAATCCCAAACAAATCCAAGTCCCTCTCCACCAAAGGTAAGCGTCCTGTCTGGTGGACCTCAGCCATAAACAAATTGTATAACAAAAGATGGAAGCTACTGCACGTCAGAGCAAAATCCCATGAAGGGAAGACATCTCTGATCAACATTAGCAGAAAACTACGTTCTCATAAAACATCCAAGGCCAACTTTGAGAGAAAAATCGCTAAGGACACTAAAGATAACCACAAAGCCTTCTTCAGCTATGTTAGAAACCTGGGTGGAAACCCTCAGATATGCTCAGAGTTGGTTCACAACAACATAAAATACACTGAACCCACAGATATTGCCAACATTCTGGCTGACAGGTTCAGTGCAAATTTCTCCCCTCCTTCACCTCCAAAAGAAGAAATACTTATCCCAGCTGAATGTAATCTCCCTGTCATCTCAGATGTCCAAGTGAGAACCGCCCTAAACAAAGCAAAAAACACAGCATCAATGGGACCTGATGGTATCCCGGGTTGCGTGTTACGTGAACTCCAAGAGGAGCTAAACCCACACATAAAAATGCTATTTACCCTTAGCCTTACTTCGGGATATGTACCTGAACACTGGCGTACAGCAACAGTGTTCCCACTCCACAAGGGGGGTGCCTCTACAGACCCTGGAAACTACCGACCCATAAGCTTAACCAGCCTGGTCTGCAAAGCTATGG
The DNA here is from genome assembly GCF_019279795.1 of Protopterus annectens. NCBI lineage: Eukaryota > Metazoa > Chordata > Ceratodontiformes > Protopteridae > Protopterus > Protopterus annectens. The sequence continues at coordinate 32,063,708 of NC_056749.1, forward strand.
AAAGAATCATTATGGAACTCATAGACAGAGACATAGGGGACCTACAGACACTTGACCCCACCCAGTTCGGCTTTGTAAAGGGCAGATCCTGCCTTTTAAACCTGGTTGACTTTTTCGAAACAGTCACTAGAGCCATTGATGAGGGAAAAGCAGTCCATACAGCATACCTGGACTTGGCTAAGGCCTTCGACACACTACCCCACTGAGGCATCATAGATAAGCTCAACAGCTTAAAAGTAAACCCTTATGTCACTAGATGGGTTGCAAACTGGCTAAAGGACAGAACCCATAAAGTTAAAATCGCTGGAGCAATGTCAGACTCAAAGCCAGTCACAAGTGGTGTCCCATAGGGATCTGTCCTGGGACCCCTCTTGTTCGGCATTTATTTCTCAGATGTTAAAGCAAACATGGGAGGGCTGTGGCTGACAAAGTTCACAGATGACTGCAAACTAGGCGCCATAGTCGATACACCAGCAGACACACACATCCTACAAAAAGGCCTCACAGAAATGGACAACTGGTGCCGGAGTCACGGCCTTAAACTAAATGCCAAAAAATGTATAGTCATCCCCTTTGGGAAAAACAACGTACCCACAAATTATCACATAGACAGCAACCCACTGAGTACAGAAAAATTAATCAGAGACCTAGGGACCCAAGTCGACAGCGACCTCTCATTTGACACCCACGTTGCCAAAGTGGTTAGAAAAACATTCTACCTTGCACACCTCATCATGAAGGGATTCACATCCAGATCCAAAGATGTCATTGTACCCCTATATTCCTCCCTCATCAGACCCATGATTGAGTACAATACCCCATTTGGTATGTACCTCACCCGGCATTTGCAACAGCTGGAGAGACCACAAAAGTACCTCACCAAAAGGATCAAGGGTCTCCAACATATGTCTTATTCTGCCAGACTAAAGAAACTTCAGCTCTATATTCAGTAGCATACCGCCTGCTCAGAGGTGATCTCTGCCTGACGTACAAGGCCATGTCCAATCAGGATCTGATGGACATGCTCCACCTCAAAAAATCCAAATCCACCAGGACCACGAGAGCTAAAGACCCTAAACCTCGGCACAAGTATGAATAGGACATGCTGGAGGGATAGATTCATAACCCAGAGGCTTCCGATGCTTTGGAACAAGATCCCAGTTCGTATTAGGCAGAGCCCCTCACTGACTCTTTTCAAGAGAAATCTTGATGAGTGGATGGGAGATCGTAAGTTTACCCCGGGGGTCACATCTGTGTCACTGCTAGACAGGGGCACAGTAAACTAATTCTATTATATAAGGGGACCTTCATTGTGTCACTACTAGACAGAGGCACAGTATTCTAAATTTATTCTGTACATTTTTTGTACCACTTCATGGGGTGGCAAAAGCCACATCACTATGGCTAGGCTTACAAATGCCCCAGGGCAGATAGCCTAGTACTGTACTATGAAACTATGAAACTATAACAGCTGCCTCACGTATCTTTCAACATGTTTTACCTGGGGCACATGTAAAGCATCCTGTGTGTGACTAGATGTGCATAGGTAACAGCTGCAGCAAGTAGCCTTCCCATTGTTTTACCTGGGACACATGTAATGCATCCTGCTTGTGACTGGATGTGCCTAGATAACAGCTGCCTCAGGAATCCTTCCCCGTATTTTACCTGGGACACATGTAAATCATCCTGCATGTGACAATGTGCATAGATAGCTGCCTCAGGTATCCTTCCCAATGTTTTACCTGGGGTATGTAAAGCATCCTGTGTTTGACTACATGTGCATAGGTAACACCTGCTTCAGGTATCCTTCACAATGTTTTACCGGGGACACATGTAAAGCATCCTGCGTGTGACTAGATGTGCATAGATAACAGCTGCCTTAGGTATCCTTCCCTGTGTTTTACTTGTGCGACATGTAAAGAATCCTGCATGTGACTAGATGTGCATAGATAACAGCTGCCTCAGGTATCCTTTCCAATGTTTTACCTGGGACACATGTAAAGCATCCTGTGTGTGACTAGATGTGCATAGATAAAAGCCGCCTCAGGTATTCTTACCAATGTTTTACCTAGGACACATGTAAAGCATGCAGTGTGTGTGACTAGATGTGCATAGGTAACACCTGCTTCAGGTATCCTTCCTAATGTTTTTCCTGGGACACATATAAAATATTCTGGTTGTAAATGGATGTGCATAGATAACAGCTGCCTCAGGAATCCTTCCCAATGTTTTACCTGGGACACATGTAAAGCATCCTGCGTGAGACTAGATGTTCATAGATAGCTGCCTCAGGTTTCCTTCCCAATGTTTTATCTGGCATACATGTAAAGCATCCTGCATGTGACTCGATGTGCATAGATAAAAGCTGCTTCTGGTATCCTTCCCAATATTTTACCTGGGACGCATGTAAAGCATCCTGCATGTGACTAGATGTGCATAAATAAAAGCAGCCTAAGGTATCCTTCACAATGTTTTACCTGGGACATGTAAAGCATCCTGTGTGTGACTAGATGAGCATAGATAACAGCTGCCTCAGGTATCCTTCCCAGTGTTTTACCTGGGACACATGTAAAGCATCCAGCTTGTGACTGGATGTGCCTAGATAACAACTGCCTCAGGAATCCTTCCCAGTATTTTACCTGGGACACATGTAAATCATCCTGCGTGTAACAATGTGCATAGATAGCTGCCTCAGGTATCCTTCCCAATGTTTTACCTGGGACACATGTAAAGCATCCTGTGTGTGGCTACATGTGCATAGGTAACATCTGGTTCAAGTATCCTTCCCAGTGTTTTACCTTGGACACATGTAAAGCATCCTGCTTGTGACTGGATGTGCATAGATCACAGCTGCCTCAGGAATCCTTCCCAGGGTTTTACCTGGGACACATGTAAAGCATCCTGTGTGTGACTGGATGTGGACAGATAGCTGCCTCAGGTTTCCTTCCCAGTGTTTTACCTGGGTCACATGCAGCATCCTGCGTGTGAATAAATGTGCATAGATAACAACTGCCTCAGGTATCTTTCCCAGTGTTTTTCCTGGGACACATGTAAAGCATCCTGCTTGTGACTGGATGTGCATAGATCACAGCTGCCTCAGGAATCCTTCCCAGGGTTTTACCTGGGACACATGTAAAGCATCCTGCTTGTGACTGGATGTGCCTAGATAGCAATTGCCTCAGGAATCCTTCCCAGTATTTTACCTGGGACACGTGTAAATCATCCTGCATATGACAATGTGCATAGATAGCTGCCTCAGGTATCCTTCCCATTGTTTTACCTGTGACACATGTAAAGCATCCTGTGTGTGTCTAGATGTGCATAGGTAAGACCTGGTTCAGGTATCCTAAGCATCCTGTGTGTGACTACATGTGCATAGGTAACACCTGGTTCAGGGATCCTTCCCAATGTTTTACCTCGGAAACATGTAAAGCATCCTGCTTGTGACTGGATGTGCATAGATCACAGCTACCTCAGGAATCCTTCCCAGTGTTTTACCTGGGACGTGTAAAGCATCCTGCATGTGACTGGATGTGGATAGATAGCTGCCTCAGGTTTCCTTCCCAGTGTATTAACTGAGACACATGTAGCATCCTCCGTGTGAATAAATGTGCATAACAGCTGCCTCAGGTATCTTTCCCAGTGTTTTTCCTGGGACACATGTAAAGCATCCTGCTTGTGACTGGATGTGCCTAGATAACAGCTGCCTCACGTATCCTTCCCAGTATTTTACTTGCGACACATGTAAAGCATCCTGCTTGTGACTAGATGTGCATAGGAAGCAGCTGCCTCATGGTATCCTTCCCAATGTTTTACCTGGGACACATGTAAAGCATCCTCCCTCTGACTGGATGTGCCTAGATAACAGCTGCCTCAGGAATCCTTCCCAGTATTTTACCTAGGACACATGTAAATCATCCTGCGTGTGACAATGTGCATAGATAGCTTCCTCAGGTATCCTTCCCAATGTTTTACCTCGGACACATGTAAAGCATCCTGCTTGTGACTGGATGTGCATAGATCACAGCTGCCTCAGGAATCCTTCCCAGTGTTTTACCTGGGACACGTAATGCATCCTGCTTGTGCTTGGATGTGGATAGATAGCTGCCTCAGGTTTCCTTCCCAGTAATTAACTGGAACACATATATGGATAACAGCTACCTCAGGTATCCTTCCCAATGTTTTACCTGGGACACATGTAAAGCATCCTGCTTGTGACTGGATGTGCATAGATAACAGCTGCCTCAGGAATCCTTCCCAGTGTTTTACCTGGGACACATGTAAAGCATCCAGCATGTAACCAGATGTGCATATGAAGCAGCTGCCTCACATTATTGTTCGCAGTGTATTACCTGGGACACGTGCAGCATCCTACATATGAGTAAATGTGCATAGATAACAGATGCCTCAGATATCCTTCCCATTGTTTTACCTAGGATACATTTAAAGTGTCCTGCTTGTGACTAGGTGTGCATAGATAACAGCTGCCTCAGGTATCCTTTCCAATGTTTTACCTGGGACACATGTAAAGCATGCAGTGTGTGTGACTAGATGTGCATAGGTAACACCTGCTTCAGGTATCCTTCCTAATGTTTTTCCTGGGACACATATAAAATATTCTGCTTGTAAATGGATGTGCATAGGTAACAGCTGCCTCAGGAATCCTTCCCAATGTTTTACCTGGGACACATGTAAAGCATCCTGCGTGAGACTAGATATTCATAGATAGCTGCTTCAGGTTTCCTTCCCAATGTTTTATCTGGCATACATGTAAAGCATCCTGCGTGTGACTCGATGTGCATAGATAAAAGCTGCTTCTGGTATCCTTCCCAATATTTTACCTGGGACGCATGTAAAGCATCCTGCATGTGACTAGATGTGCATAAATAAAAGCTGCCTAAGGTATCCTTCACAATGTTTTACCTGGGACATGTAAAGCATCCTGTGTGTGACTAGATGAGCATAGATAACAGCTGCCTCAGGTATCCTTCCCAGTGTTTTACCTGGGACACATGTAAAGCATCCAGCTTGTGACTGGATGTGCCTAGATAACAACTGCCTCAGGAATCCTTCCCAGTATTTTACCTGGGACACATGTAAATCATCCTGCGTGTGACAATGTGCATAGATAGCTGCCTCAGGTATCCTTCCCAATGTTTTACCTGGGACACATGTAAAGCATCCTGTGTGTGGCTACATGTGCACAGGTAACATCTGGTTCAAGTATCCTTCCCAGTGTTTTACCTTGGACACATGTAAAGCATCCTGCTTGTGACTGGATGTGCATAGATCACAGCTGCCTCAGGAATCCTTCCCAGGGTTTTACCTGGGACACATGTAAAGCATCCTGTGTGTGACTGGATGTGGACAGATAGCTGCCTCAGGTTTCCTTCCCAGTGTTTTACCTGGGTCACATGCAGCATCCTGCGTGTGAATAAATGTGCATAGATAACAACTGCCTCAGGTATCTTTCCCAGTGTTTTTCCTGGGACACATGTAAAGCATCCTCCCTCTGACTGGATGTGCCTAGATAACAGCTGCCTCAGGAATTCTTCCCAGTATTTTACCTGGGACACGTGTAAATCATCCTGCGTATGACAATGTGCATAGATAGCTGCCTCAGGTATTCTTCCCATTGTTTTACCTGGGACACATGTAAAGCATCCTCTGTGTGTCTATATGTGCATAGGTAAGACCTGGTTCAGTTATCCTAAGCATCCTGTGTGTGACTACATGTGCATAGGTAACACCTGGTTCAGGGATCCTTCCCAATGTTTTACCTCGGACACATGTAAAGCATCCTGCTTGTGACTGGATGTGGATAGATAGCTGCCTCAGGTTTCCTTCCCAGTGTAATAACTGAGACACATGTAGCATCCTCCGTGTGAGTAAATGTGCATAACAGCTGCCTCAGGTATCTTTCCCAGTGTTTTTCCTGGGACACATGTAAAGCATCCTGCTTGTGACTGGATGTGCCTAGATAACAGCTGCCTCACGTATCCTTCCCAGTATTTTACTTGCGACACATGTAAAGCATCCTGCTTGTGACTAGATGTGCATAGGAAGCAGCTGCCTCATGGTATCCTTCCCAATGTTTTACCTGGGACACATGTAAAGCATCCTCCCTCTGACTGGATGTGCCTAGATAACAGCTGCCTCAGGAATCCTTCCCAGTATTTTACCTAGGACACATGTAAATCATCCTGCGTGTGACAATGTGCATAAATAGCTGCCTCATATATCCTTCCCAATGTTTTACTTCGGACACATGTAAAGCATCCTGCATGTGAGTAGATGTGCATAGATAACAGCTGCCTCAGGAATCCTTCCCAGTGTTTTACCTGGGACACATAATGCATCCTGCCTGTGCCTGGATGTGGATAGATAGCTGCCTCAGGTTTCCTTCCCAGTAATTAACTGGAACACATATATGGATAACAGCTACCTCAGGTATCCTTCCCAATGTTTTACCTGGGACACATGTAAAGCATCCTGCTTGTGACTGGATGTGCATAGATAACAGCTGCCTCAGGAATCCTTCCCAGTGTTTTACCTGGGACACATGTAAAGCATCCAGCATGTAACCAGATGTGCATATGAAGCAGCTGCCTCACATTATTGTTCGCAGTGTTTTACCTGGGACACGTGCAGCATCCTACATAGGAGTAAATGTGCATAGATAACAGATGCCTCAGATATCCTTCCCATTGTTTTACCTAGGATACATTTAAAGTGTCCTGCTTGTGACTAGGTGTGCATAGATAACAGCTGCCTCAGGTATCCTTCCCAGTGTTTTAACTGGTACACATGTAAAGCATCCTGTGTGTGACTAGATCTGCATAGATAATAGCTGCTTCTGGTACCCTTCCTAATGTTTTGCTTGGGACATGTAAAGCATCCTGCGTGTGACTAGATGTGCATAGATAACAGCTGCCTCAGGTATCTTTCCCAGTGTTTTTCCTGGGACACATGTAAAGCATCCTGCTTGTGACTGGATGTGCCTAGATAACAGTTGCCTCAGGAATCCTTCCCAGTATTTTACCTGGGACACGTGTAAATCATCCTGTGTGTGACAATGTGCATAGATAGCTGCCTCAGGTATTCTTCCCATTGTTTTACCTGGGACACATGTAAAGCATCCTCTGTGTGTCTATATGTGCATAGGTAAGACCTGGTTCAGGTATCCTAAGCATCCTGTGTGTGACTACATGTGCATAGGTAACACCTGGTTCAGTTTGCCTTCCCAATGTTTTACCTCGGGCACATGTAAAGCATCCTGCTTGTGACTGGATGTGCATAGATCACAGCTGCCTCAGGATTCCTTCCCAGTGTTTTAACTGGGACACATGCAGCATCCTGCGTGCGAGTAAATGTGCATAGATAACAGCTGCCTCACGTATCCTTCCCAGTGGTTTACTTGCAACACATGTAAAGCATCCTGCTTGTGACTAGATGTGCATAGGAAGCAGCTACCTCACGGTATCCTTCCTAATGTTTTACCTGGGACACGTGTAAAGCATCCTCCCTGTGACTGGATGTGCATAGATAACAGCTGCCTCAGGAATCCTTACCAGTGTTTTACCTGGAATACATGTAAATCATCTTGCATGTGTCTAGATGTGCATAGATAACAGCTGCCTCAGGTATCCTTCTCAATGTTTTGCCTGGGACATGTAAAGCCTCCTGCGTGTCACTAGATGTGCATAGATAACAACTGCCGCAGGTATCCTTCTCAGTGTTTTACCTGGGACACACGTAAAGCATCCTGCATGTGAGTAGATGTGCAGAGATAACACCTGCCTCAGGTATCCTTCCCTGTGTTTTACCTGGGACACATGTCCTGCATGTGAATAGATGTGCATAGATAAGAGCTGCCTCAGGTATCTTTCCCACTGTTTTACCTGGGACACATGTAAATCATCTTGCATGTGACTAGATGTGCATAGATAACAGCTGCTGCAGGTATCCTTCTCAATGTTTTACCTGGGACATGTAAAGCATCCTGCCTGTGACTACATGTGCATAGATAACAGCTGCCTCAGGTATCCTTCCCAGTGTTTTACCTGGGACACACGTAAAGCATCCTGTGTGTGACTGGATGTGCATTGATAACAGCTGCCTCAGATATCCTTCCCAGTGTTTTACCTGGGACACATGTAAAGCATCTTGTGTGTGACTGGATGTGCATTGATAACAGCTGCCTCAGGTATCCTTCCCATTGTTTTACCTGGGACACATGTAAACCATCCTGCTTGAGACTGGATGTGCCAAGGTCACAGCTGCCTCAGGAATCCTTCCCAGTGTTTTACCTAGGAAACGAAAAGCATCCTGCATCTGACTGGATGTGGATAGATAGCTGCATCAGGTTTCCTTCCCAGTGTTCTTACTGGGACACATGTAGCATCCTGTGTGTGAGTAAATGTGCATAGATAACATCTGCCTCGGGTATCCTTCCCACTGTTTTACCTGGGATGCATGTAAAGTGTCCTGCTTGTGACTAGATGTGCATAGATAACATCTGCCTCAGGTATCCTTCCCGGTGTTTTCCTTGGGACACATGTAAAGCATCCCGCTTGTGACAAGATGTGCATAGGAAGCAGCTGTCTCACGGTATCCTTCCCAATGTTTTACCTGGGACACATGTAAATCATCCTGTGTGTGACTGGATGTGCATTGATAACAGCTGCCTCAGGTATCCTTCCCAGTGTTTTACTTGGGACACATGTAATGCATCCTGCTTGTGACTGCATGTGCATAGATAACAGCTGCCTCAGGAATCCTTCCCAGTGTTTTACCTGGGACACATGTAGCATCCTGTTTGTGAGAAAATATGCATAGATAACAGATGCCTCAGGAATCCTTCTTAGTGTTTTACTTGGGAGATATTTAAAGCATCCTGTGTGTAACTAGATGTGGATAGATAGCAGCTGCCTCAGGTATCCTTCCTAATATTTTACCTGGGACACATGTAAAGTATCCTTCTTGTGACTGGATGTGCATAGATAACAGCTGCCTTAGTAATCTTTCCCAGTATTTTACCTGGGATACATGTAAAGCATCCTGGGTGTGACTGGATGTGGATAGATAGCTGCCTCAGGTTTCCTTCCCAGTGTTTTACCTGGGATGCATAGCATCCTGCGTGTGAGTAAATATGCATAGATAACAGCTACCTCAGGTATCCTTCCCATTGTTTTACCTCGGACACATGTAAACCATCCTGCTTGTGACTGGATGTGCCTAGATAACAGCTGCCTCAGGAATCCTTCCCCGTGTTTTACCTGGGACACATGTAAATCATCCTGCATGTGACCATGTGCATAGATAGCTGCTTCAGGTATCGTTCCCAATGTTTTTCCTGGGACACATGTAAAGCTTCCTGCTGGTGACTGGATGTGCATAGATCACAGCTGCCTCTGGAATCCTTCCCAGTGTTTTACCTAGGACACGTAAAGCATTCTGCTTGTGACTGGAAATCAATAGATAGCTGCCTCAGGTTTCCTTCCCAGTGTTTAACTGGGACACATATAGCATCCTGCATGTGAGTAAATGTGCATAAATAACAGCTGCCTCAGGTATCCTTCCTAGTGTTTTACTTTGGACACATGTAAAGCATCCTGCGTGTGACTGGATGTAGCCAGATAGCTGCCTTAGGTTTCCCTCCCAGTGTTTTACCTGTGACACATGTAGCATTCTGCGTGTGAGTAAATGTGCATAGATAACATATGACTCGAGTATCCTTCCCAATGTTTTACCTGGGACACATGTAAAGTATCCTGCTTATGACTATATATTCATAGATAACAGCTGCCTCAGGTATCCTTCCCAGTGTTTTACTTGGGAGACATGTAAAGCATCCTGTGTGTAACTGGATGTGCATAGAAAGCAGCTGCCTCATGGTATCCTTCCCAGTGTTTTACCTGGGACACACGTAAAGCATCCTGCTTGTGACTTAATGTGCATAGATAGCTGCCTCAGGTATCCTTCCCAATGTTTTACCTGGGACACATGTTAAGCATCCAGTGTGTGACTAGATGTGCATAGGTAACACCTGCTTCAGATGTCCTTCCCAGTGTTTTACCTGGCACACATGTAAAACATTCTGCTTGTGAATGGATGTCCATAGATAACAGCTGCCTCAGAAACCCTTCCCAATGTTTTACCTGGGACACATGTAAAGCATCCTGCATGTGACTAGATGTGCATAGATAGCTGCCTCAGGTTTTCTTCCAAATGTTTTACCTGGGACAAATGTAGCATCCTGCATGTGATTAAATGTGCATATATAACTGCTGCCTCTGGTATCTTTCCCAATGTTTTACCTGGGACACATGTAAAGTGTCCAGCTTGTGACTAGATATCCATAGATAACAACTGCCTCTGGTATCCTTTGCAGTGTTTTACTTGGGATACATGTAAAGCATCCTGCGTGTGACTAGATGTGCATAGGTAGCAGCTGTCTGACTGTATCCTTCCCAGTGTTTTACCTGGGACACATGTAAAGCATCCTGCGTGTGACTAGATGTGCATAGATAACAGCTGCCTCAGGTATCCTTCCCAATGTTTTACTTGGAATACATGTAAAAAAGCCTGCATATGACTAGATGTGCATGGGTAACAGTTGCCTCAGGTATCCTTCCCAGTGTTTTACCTGGGACACATGTAAAGCATCCTGCGTGTGACTAGATGTGCATAGATAGCTGCCTCAGGTTTCCTTCCCAGTGTTTTACCTGGGACAAATGTAGCATCCTCTGTGTGAGTAAATGTGCATATATAACTGCTGCCTCTGGTATCTTTCCCAATGTTTTACCTGGGACACATGTAAAGTGTCCTGCTTGTGACTAGATATGCATAGATAACAGCTGCCTCTGGTATCCTTCCCAGTGTTTTACTTGGGACACGTGTAAAGCATCCTGCGTGTGACTAGATGTGCATAGGTAGCAGCTGTCTGACTGTATCCTTCCCAGTGTTTTACCTGGGACACATGTAAAGCATCCTGCGTGTGACTAGATGTGCATAGATAACAGCTGCCTCAGGTATCCTTCCCAATGTTTTACTTGGGATACATGTAAAAAAGCCTGCATATGACTAGATGTGCATGGGTAACAGCTGCCTCAGGTATCCTTCCCAGCGTTTTACCTGGGACACATGTAAAGCTACCTGCATGTGACTAGATGTGCATAGATAGCTGCCTCAGGTTTCCTTCCCAGTGTTTTACCTGGGACAAATGTAGCATCCTCTGTGTGAGTAAATGTGCATATATAACTGCTGCCTCTGGTATCTTTCCCAATGTTTTACCCGGGACACATGTAAAGTGTCCAGCTTGTGACTAGATATGCATAGATAACAACTGTCTCTGGTATCCTTCCCAGTGTTTTACTTGGGATACATGTAAAGCATCCTGCGTGTGACTAGATGTGCATAGGTAGCATCTCTCTGACTGTATCCTTCCCAGTGTTTTACCTGGGACACATGTAAAGCATCCTGCGTGTGACTAGATGTGCATAGATAACAGCTGCCTCAGGTATCCTTCCCAATGTTTTACCTGGGATACATGTAAAAAAGCCTGCATATGACTAGATGTGCATGGGTAACAGCTGCCTCAGATATCCTTCCCAGAGTTTTACCTGGGACACATGTAAAGCATCCTGCGTGTGACTAGATGTGCATAGATAGCTGCCTCAGGTTTCCTTCCCAGTGTTTTACCTGGGACAAATGTAGCATCCTCTGTGTGAGTAAATGTGCATATATAACTGCTGCTTCTGGTATCTTTCCCAATGTTTTACCTGGGACACATGTAAAGTGTCCAGTTTGTGACTAAATATGCATAGATAACAACTGCCTATGGTATCCCTCCCAGTGTTTTACTTGAGGTACATGTAAAGCATCCTGCGTGTGACTAGATGTGCATAGGTAGCAGCTGCCTGACTGTATCCTTCCCAGTGTTCTACCTGGGACACATGTAAAGCATCCTGCGTGTGACTAGATGTGCATAGATAACAGCTGCCTCAGGTATCCTTCCCAATGTTTTATCTGGGATACAAGTAAAAAAGCCTGCATGTGACTAGATGTGCATGGGTAACAGCTGCCTCGGGTATCCTTCCCAGTGTTTTACCTGGGACACATGTAAAGCATCTTGCGTGTGACTAGATGTGCATAGATAACAGCTGCCTCAGGTATCCGTCCCAGTGTTTTACTTGGGACATGTAAAGCATCCTGCATGTGACTAGATGTGCATAGGAAGCAGCTGCCTCACGGTATCCTTGTTAAGCATCCTGCTTGTGATTGGATGTGCATAGATAACAGCTGCTTTAATAATCCTTCCCAGTGTTTTACCTGCGACACATGTAAAGCATCCTGCGTATGACTAGATGTGCATAGATAACAGATGCCTCAGGTATCCTTCCCAGTGTTTTATATGGGACACATAATGCATCCTTTGTATGACTAGATGTGCATAGTTAACAGGTGCTTCAGGTATCCTTCCCTATGTTCTACTTGGGATAAATGTAAAGCATCCTGTGAGTGACTAGATGTGCATAGATAACAGCTGCCTCAGGTATCCTTCACCGAGTTTTACCTGGGATACATGTAAAGCATCCTGTCTGTGACTAGGTGTGCATAGATAACAACTGCTTCTGGTATCCTTCCCAGTTTTTTACCTGGGACACATGTAAAGCATCCTCCGTGTGACTTAATGTGCATAGACAGCTACCTCAGGTATCCTTCCCAGTGTTTTACCTGGGACACATGTAAAGCATCCAGTGTGTGACGAGTTGTGCATAGGGAACACCTGCTTCAGGTATCTTTCCCAGTCTTTTACCTGTTACATGTGAAGTATCCTGCTTTTGACTAGATGTGCATAGATAACAGCTGCCTCAGGTATCCTTCCCAGTGTTTTACTTGGGACACGTAAAGCATCCTGCGTGTGACTAGATATGCATAGGTAGTAGCTACCTCACGGTATCCTTCCCATTGATTTACCTGATACACATGTAAAGCATCCTGCGTGTGACTAGATGTGCATAGATAACACCTGCCTTAGGTATCCTTCCCTGTGTTTTACCTGGGACACATGTAAAGCATCCTGCGTGTGACTAGATGTGTATAGATAACAGCTGCCTCAGGTATCCTTCCCATTGTTTTACCTGAGACACATGTAAAGCATCCTGCATGTGACTAGATGAGCATAGATAACAGCTGTCTCACGTATCCTTCTCAATGTTTTACCTGGGACATGTAAAGCATCGTGCATGTGACTACATGTGCATAGATAAGAGCTGCCTCAGGTATCCTTCCCAGTATTTAACTGGGACACACGTAAAGCATCCTACGTGTGACTAGATGTCCATAGATAGCTGCCTCAGTTATTCTTCCCAATGTTTTACCTGGGACACATGAAAAGCATCCTGCCTGTGACTAATTGTGCATGGATAACAGCTGCCTCAGGTATCCTTCTCAATGTTTTGCCTGGGATATGTAAAGCATCTGCGTGTGAATAGATGTCCATAGAGAACAGCTACCTCAGATATCGTTGAACATGTTTTACTTGGGACACATGTAAAGCATCCTGTGTGTGACAAGATGTGCATAGATAACAGCTGCCTCAGGTATCCGTCCCAGTGTTTTACCTGGGACAAATGTAGCATCCTCCGTGTGAGTAAACGTGCATATATAACTGCTGCCTCTGGTATCTTTCCCAATGTTTTACCCGGGACACATGTAAAGTGTCCAGCTTGTGACTAGATATGCATAGATAACAACTGTCTCTGGTATCCTTCTCAGTGTTTTACTTGGGATACAAGTAAAGCATCCTGCGTGTGACTAGATGTGCATAGGTAGCAGCTGTCTGACTGTATCCTTCCCAGTGTTTTACCTGGGACACATGTAAAGCATCCTGCGTGTGACTAGATGTGCATAGATAACAGCTGCCTCAGGTATCCTTCCCAATGTTTTACCTGGGATACATGTAAAAAAGCCTGCATATGAATAGATGTGCATGGGTAACAGCTGCCTCAGGTATCCTTCCCAATGTTTTACCTGGGACACATGTAAAGCATCATGCGTGTGACTAGATGTGCATAGATAGCTGCCTCAGGTTTCCTTCCCAGTGTTTTACCTGGGACAAATGTAGCATCCTCTGTGTGAGTAAATGTGCATATATAACTGCTGCCTCTGGTATCTTTCCCAATGTTTTACCTGGGACACATGTAAAGTGTCCAGCTTGTGACTAAATATGCATAGATAACAACTGCCTATGGTATCCCTCCCAGTGTTTTACTTGGGGTACGTGTAAAGCATCCTGCGTATGACTAGATGTGCATAGATAACAGATGCCTCAGGTATCCTTCCCAGTGTTTTATATGGGACACATAATGCATCCTTTGTATGACTAGATGTGTATAGTTAACAGGTGCCTCAGGTATCCTTCCCTATGTTCTACTTGGGATAAATGTAAAGCATCCTGTGAGTGACTAGATGTGCATAGATAACAGCTGCCTCAGGTATCCTTCACCGAGTTTTACCTGGGATACATGTAAAGCATCCTGTGTGTGACTAGATGTGCATAGATAACAACTGCTTCTGGTATCCTTCCCAGTTTTTTACCTGGGACACATGTAAAGCATCCTCCATGTGACTTAATGTGCATAGACAGCTACCTCAGGTATCCTTCCCAGTGTTTTACCTGGGACACATGTAAAGCATCCAGTGTGTGACGAGTTGTGCATAGGGAACACCTGCTTCAGGTATCTTTCCCAGTCTTTTACCTGTTACATGTGAAGTATCCTGCTTTTGACTAGATGTGCATAGATAACAGCTGCCTCAGGTATCCTTCCCAGTGTTTTACTTGGGACATGTAAAGCATCCTGCATGTGACTAGATATGCATAGGTAGTAGCTACCTTACGGTATCCTTCCCATTGTTTTACCTGGGACACATGTAAAGCATCCTGCGTGTGACTAGATGAGCATAGATAACAGCTGTCTCACGTATCCTTCTCAATGTTTTACCTGAGACATGTAAAGCATCGTGCGTGTGACTACATGTGCATAGATAAGAGCTGCCTCAAGTATCCTTCCCAGTATTTAACTGGGACACACGTAAAGCATCCTGTGTGTGACTAGCTGTCCATAGATAGCTGCCTCAGGTATTCTTCCCAATGTTTTACCTGGGACACATGAAAAGCATCCTGCCTGTGACTAATTGTGCATGGATAACAGCTGCCTCAGGTATCCTTCTCATTGTTTTGCCTGGGATATGTAAAGCATCCTGCGTGTGAATAGATGTCCATAGAGAACAGCTGCCTCAGATTTCGTTGAACATGTTTTACCTGGCACACATGTAAAGCATCCTGTGTGTGACTAGATGTGCATAGATAACAGCTGCCTCAGGTATCCATCCCAGTGTTTTACTTGGGACATGTAAAGCATCCTGCATGTGACTAGATGTGCATAGGAAGCAGCTGCCTCACGGTATCCTTCCCAATGTTTTATCTGTTACACATGTTAAGCATCCTGCTTGTGATTGGATGTGCATAGATAACAGCTGCTTTAATAATCCTTCCCAGTGTTTTACCTGCGACACATGTAAAGCATCCTGCGTATGACTAGATGTGCATAGATAACAGATGCCTCAGGTATCCTTCCCAGTGTTTTATATGGGACACACAATGCATCCTTTGTATGACTAGATGTACATAGTTAACAGGTGCCTCAGGTATCCTTCCCCATGTTCTACTTGGGATAAATGTAAAGCATCCTGTGAGTGACTAGATGTGCATAGATAACAGCTGCATCAGGTATCCTTCACCGAGTTTTACCTGGGATACATGTAAAGCATCCTGTGTGTGATGAGGTGTGCATAGATAACAACTGCTTCTGGTATCCTTCCCAGTTTTTTACCTGGGACACATGTAAAGCATCCTCCGTGTGACTTAATGTGCACAGACAGCTACCTCAGGTATCTTTCCCAGTGTTTTACCTGGGACACATGTAAAGCATCCAGTGTGTGATGAGTTGTGCATAGGGAACACCTGCTTCAGGTATCTTTCCCAGTCTTTTACCTGTTACACGTGAAGTATCCTGCTTTTGACTAGATGTGCATAGATAACAGCTGCCTCAGGTATCCTTCCCAGTGTTTTACCTGGGACACGTAAAGCATCCTGCGTGTGACTAGATATGCACAGGTAGTAGCTACCTCACAGTATCCTTCCCATTGTTTTACCTGGGACACATGTAAAGCATCCTGCATGTGACTAGATGAGCATAGATAACAGCTGTCTCACGTATCCTTCTCAGTGTTTTACCTGGGACATGTAAAGCATCGTGCGTGTGACTACATGTGCATAGATAAGAGCTGCCTCAGGTATCCTTCCCAGTATTTAACTGGGACACACGTAAAGCATCCTGTGTGTGACTAGATGTCCATAGATAGCTGCCTCAGGTATTCTTCCCAATGTTTTACCTGGGACACATGAAAAGCATCCTGCCTGTGACTAATTGTGCATGGATAACAGCTGCCTCAGGTATCCTTCTCAATGTTTTGCCTGGGATATGTAAAGCATCCTGCGTGTGAATAGATGTCCATAGAGAACAGCTGCCTCAGATATCGTTGAACATGTTTTACCTGACACACACGTAAAGCATCCTGTGTGTGACTAGATGTGCATAGGTAACAGCTGCCTCAGGTATCCTTCTCAGTGTTGTACCTGGGATACATGTAAAGCATCCTGCTTGTGACTGGATGTACCTAGATAACAGCTGCCTCAGGAATCCTTCCCAGTATTTTACCTGGGATACATGTAAACCATCCTGTGTGTGACAATGTGCATAGACAGCTGCCTCAGGTATCCTTCCCAATGTTTTACATGTGACACACATAAAGCATCCTGTCCATGGCTACATGTGCATAGGTAACACCTTGTTCAGGTATCCTTCCCAATGTTTTACCTGGGAGACATGTAAAGCATCCTGGTTGTGACTGGATGTGCATAGATCACAGCTGCCTCAGGAATCTTTCCCAGTGTTTTACCTGGGACATGTAAAGCATCCTGCGTGTTACTGGATGTGGATAGATAGCTGCCTCAGGTTTCCTTCCCAGTGTTTTACCTGGGTCACGTGTAGCATCTTGTGTGTGAGTAAATGTGCATAGATAACAGATGCCTCAGGTATCCTTCCCAATGTTTTACCTGGGATACATGCAAAGTATCCTGCTTGTAACTGGATGTGCATAGAAAACAGCTGCATCAGGTATCGTTCCAAGTATTTTACTTGGGAGACATGTAAAGCATCCTGCGTGTGATTAGATGTGCATACGTAGCAGCTGCCTCATGGTATCCTTCCCAGTGTTTTACCTGGGATACATGTAAAGCATCCTGTGTGTGACTAGATGTGCATAGATAACAGATGCCTCAGGTATCCTTCCCAATGTTTTACCTGGGACACATGCAAAGTATCCTGCTTCTTACTAGATGTGCATAGAAAACAGCTGCATTAGGTATCCTTCCAAGTGTTTTACTTGGGAGACATGTAAAGCATCCTGTGTGTGAATAGATGTGCGTACGTAGCAGCTGCCTCATGGTATCCTTCCCAGTGTTTTTCCTGGGACACATGTAAAGCATCCTATGTGTGACTAGATATGCATAGATAACAGCTGCCTCTGGTATCCTTCCCAATGTTTTACCTGGGACGCATCTAAACCATCCTGGGTGTGACTAGATGTGCATAGATAACACCTGCCTCAGGTATCTTTCCCAGTGTTTTACCTGGGACACTTGTAAAGCATCCTACCTGTGACTAGATGTACATAGATAACAGCTGCCTCAGGTATCCTTCTCAATGTTTTGCCTGGGGCATGTAAAGCATCCGGTGTGTCACTAGATGTGCATAGATAAGAGCTGCCTCAGGTATCCTTCCCAATGTTTTACCTGGGACACACGTAAAACATCTTGCATGCGACTAGATGTGCATGGATAACAGCTGCCTCAAGTATCCTTCTCAAAGTTTTATGTGGGACATGTAAAGCATCTGAAGTGTGACTAGATGTGCATAGATAACAGCTGCCTCAGGTATCCTTCCCAGTGTTTTACCTTGGACACATGTAAAGCATCCTGTGTGTGACTAGATGTGCATAGATAACAGCTGCCTCAGGTATCCTTCCCAATGTTTTACCTAGGACACGTGTAAAGCATCCTGCATGTGACTAGATGTGCATAGATAACAGCTGCCTCAGGTATCCTTCTCAATGTTTTGCCTAGGACATGTAAAGCATCCTGCTCATGACTAGATGTGCATAGCTAGCAGCTGCCACATGTATCCTTCAACATGTTTTACCAAGGACACATGTAAAGCATCCTGTGTGTGACTAGATGTGCATAGGTAACAGCTGCATTAGGTATCCTTCCCATTGTTTTACCTGGGACACATGTAAAACATCCTGCTTGTGACTGGATGTGCCTAGATAACAGCTGCCTCAGGAATCCTTCCCTGTGTTTTACCTGGGACACATGTAAATCATCCTGCATGTGACTAGATGTGCATAGATAGCAGCTGCCTCAGGTATCCTTCGTGTTTTACCTGGGACACATGTAAAGCATCCTGCGTGTGACTAGATGTGCATAGATAACAGCTGCTTCAGGTATCCTTATCCGTGTTTTACCTAGGACACATGTAAAGCATCCTGCGTGTGACATAATGTGCATAGATAACAGCTGCTTCAGGTATCCTTATCCATGTTTTACCTAGGACACATGTAAAGCATCCTGCGTGAGACATAATGTGCATAGATAACAGCTGCCTCAGGTATCCTTCCCAGTGTTTTACTTGGGACACAAGTAAAGCATCCTGCTTGTGACTAGACATGCATAGATAACATCTGCCTCAGGTATCCTTCCCAGTGTTTTACCTGGGACGCATGTAAAGCATCCTCAGTGTGACTAGATGTGCATAGATAACAGCTGCCTCAGGTATCCTTCCCAATTTTTTTTACCTGGGACACAAGTAAAGCATCCTGCTTGTGACTAGATGTGCATAGATAACAGCTGCCACAGGTATCCTTCCCAATGTTTTACTTGGTATACATGTAAAGCATCCTGTGTGTGTCTAGATGTGCATAGATAACAGCTGCCTCACAGGTATCCTTCCCAATGTTTTACCTGGGACACATGTAAAGAAGCCTGTGTGTGACTAGATTTGCATAGATAAGAGCTGCCTTAGGTATCCCTCCCAATGTTTTACCTGGGACACATGTAAAGCGTCCTGCTTCTGACTGTATGTGGATATATAACAGCTGCCTCAGGAATCTTTCCCTGTACTTTACCTGGGACACATGTACAGTATCCTGCATGTTACTGGATGTGGATAGATAGCTGCCTCAGGTTTCCTTCCCAGTGTTTTACCTGGGACACATGTAGGATCCTGCGTGTGAGTAAATGTGCATAGATAACAGCTGCCTCAGATATCTTTCCCAATGTTTTACCTGGGACACATAAAAAGTATCCTGCGTGTGACTAGATGTGCATAGATAACAGCTGACTCAGGTATCCTTCCCAGTGTTTTACCTGGGACACATGTAATGCATCCTGTGTGTGTCTAGATATGCATAGATAACTGCTGCCTCAGGTATCCTTCCCAGTGTTTTACGTGGGGTGCATGTAAAGCATCCTGCTTGTGACTGGATGTGCCTAGATAACAGCTGCCTCAGGAATCCTTCCCTGTGTTTTACCTGGGACACATGTAAATCATCCTGCATGTGACTAGATGTGCATAGATAGCAGCTGCCTCAGGTATCCTTCGTGTTTTACCTGGGACACATGTAAAGCATCCTGCGTGTGACATAATGTGCATAGATAACAGCTGCTTCAGGTATCCTTATCCATGTTTTACCTAGGATACATGTAAAGCATCCTGCGTGTGACATAATGTGCATAGATAACAGCTGCCTCAGGTATCCTTCCCACTGTTTTACTTGGGACACAAGTAAAGCATCCTGCTTATGACTAGACGTGCATAGATAACATCTGCCTCAGGTATCCTTCCCAGTGTTTTACCTGGGACGCATGTAAAGCATCCTCAGTGTGACTAGATGTGCATAGATACAGCTGCCTCAGGTATCCTTCCCAATTTTTTTACCTGGGACACAAGTAAAGCATCCTGCTTGTGACTAGATGTGCATAGATAACAGCTGCCACAGGTATCCTTCCCAATGTTTTACTTGGTATACATGTAAAGCATCCTGTGTGTGTCTAGATGTGCATAGATAACAGCTGCCTCACAGGTATCCTTCCCAATGTTTTACCTGGGACACATGTAAAGAAGCCTGTGTGTGACTAGATTTGCATAGATAAGAGCTGCCTTAGGTATCCCTCCCAATGTTTTACCTGGGACACATGTAAAGCGTCCTGCTTCTGACTGTATGTGGATATATAACAGCTGCCTCAGGAATCTTTCCCTGTACTTTACCTGGGACACATGTACAGTATCCTGCATGTTACTGGATGTGGATAGATAGCTGCCTCAGGTTTCCTTCCCAGTGTTTTACCTGGGACACATGTAGGATCCTGCGTGTGAGTAAATGTGCATAGATAACAGCTGCCTTAGATATCCTTCCCAATGTTTTACCTGGGACACATAAAAAGTATCCTGCTTGTGACTAGATGTGCATAGGTTACAGCTGTCGTAGGTATCCTTCCCAGTATTTTACCTGGGACACATGTAAAGCATCCTGTGTGTGACTAGATGTGCAAAGGTAGCTTCTTACTCATGGTATCCTTCCCAGTGTTTTACCTAGGACACATGTAATGCATCCTGCGTGTGACTAGATGTGCATAGATAACAGCTGACTCAGGTATCCTTCCCAGTGTTTTACCTAGGACACATGTAATGCATCCTGCGTGTGTCTAGATATGCATAGATAACTGCTGCCTCAGGTATCCTTCCCAGTGTTTTACGTGGGGCGCATGTAAAGCATCCTGCATGTTACTAGATGTGCATAGATAACAGCTGCCTCAGGTATTCCGAATTTTTTTACCTAGGACACATGTAAAGCATTCTGTGTGACTAGATGTGCATAGATAACATCTGCCTCAGGTATCCTTCCCAGTGTTTTACCTGGGACACATGTAAAGCATCCTGAGTGTGACTAGATTTGCATAGATAACAGCTGCCTCAGGTATCCTTCTCAATTTTTTACCTATTACACATATAAAGCATCATGCATGTGATTAGATGTGCATAGATAACAGCTGCCTCAGGTATCCTTCCCAGTGTTTTACTTGGGACACATGTTAAGCATTCTGTGTGTGACTAGATGTGCATAGATAACAGCTGCTCACAGGTATCCTTCCCAATGTTTTACCTGGGACACATGTAAAGAAGCCTGTGTGTGACTAGATTTGCATAGATAAGAGCTGCCTTAGGTATCCTTCCCAGTGTTTTACCTGGGACACATGTAGCATCCTGCGTGTGAGTAAATGTGCATAGATAACAGCTGCCTCAGATATCCTTCCCAATGTTTTACCTGGGACACACAAAAAGTATCCTGCTTCTGACTAGATGTGCATAGGTTACAGCTGTCTTAGGTATCCTTCCCAGTATTTCACCTGGGACACATGTAAAGCATCCTGTGTGTGACTAGATGTGCATAGGTAGCTTCTTCCTCATGGTTTTCTTCCCAGTGTTTTACCTGGGACGCATGTAAAGCATCATAATGTGCATAGATAACAGCTCCCACAGGAATCCTTCTCAGTGTTTTTCCTTGGACACATGTCAAGCATCCTGCATGTGACTAGATGTGCACAGATAACAGCTGCCACAGGTATCCTTCCCAGTGTTTTACTTGGGACACATGTAAAGCATCCTACGTGTGACTAGATGTGTGTAGGTAACAGCTGCCTCAGGTATCCTTCCCAATGTTTTACCTGGGACACATGTAAAGCATCCAGCGGGTGACTAGATGTGCATAGATAACAGCTGCCTCATGGTATCCTTCCCCATATTTTACTTGGGGCACATGTAAAGCATGCTGTGTGTGACTAGATGTGCAAAGAGAACAGCAGCCACAGGTATCCTTCCCATTGTTTTACCTAGGACACATGTAAAACATCCTGCATGTGACTAGATATGCATAGAAAACAGATGCTTCAGGTATCCTTCTCAGTGTTTTACCTGGGACACATGTAAAACATCCTGCATGTGACTAGATGTGCATAGATAACAGCTGCCTCAGGTATCCTTGAACATGTTTTTACCTGGGACACAAGTAAAGCATCCTGCTTGTGACTAGATGTCCATAGATAACAGCTGCCTCAGGTATCCTTCCCCGTGTTTTACCTGGGACACATGTAAAACATCCTACGTGTGACTAGATGTGCATAGATAACAGCTGCCTCAGGTATCGTTCCCAGTGTTTTACCTGGGACATGTAAAGCATCCTGCGTGTGACTAGATGTGCAGAAATAACAGCTTCCTCAGGTATCCTTCCCAGTGTTTCACCTGGGACACATGTAAAGCATCCTGTGTTTTGCTAGATGTGCATAGATAACAGCTGCCTCAGGTATCCTTCAACGTGTTTTTACCTGGGACACAAGTAAAGCATCCTGCTTGTGACTAGATGTCCATAGATAACAGCTGCCTCAGGTATCCTTCCCCGTGTTTTACCTGGGACACATGAAAAGCATGCTGTGTGTGACTAGATGTGCATAGATAACAGCTGCCTCAGGTATCCTTTCCAGTATTTTACCTGGGACACATGTAAAGCATCCTGCGTGTGACTTAATGTGCATACATAGCTGCCTCAGGTATCCTTCCCAATGTTTTACCTGGGACACATGTAAAGCATCATGTGTGTGACTACATGTGCATAGGTAACACCTGTTTCAGGTATCCTTCCCAATGTTTTACCTGGGACACATGTAAACTATCTTGCTTGTGACAGGATTTGCATAGATAACAGCTGCCTCAGGAATTCTTCCCAGTGTTTTACCTGGGACACATGTAAAGCATCCAGTGTGTGACTGGATGTGGATAGATAACTGCCTCAGATTTCCTTCCCAGTGTTTTATCTGGGACACGTAGCACCCTGCATGTGTGTAAATGTGCATAGATAACAGCTGCCTCAGATATCCTTCCCAATGTTTTAGCTGGAACACATGTAAAGTATCCTGTGTGTGACTAGATGTGCATAGGTAGCTTCTTCCTCACGGTATCCTTCCCAGTGTTTTACCTGGGACGCATGTAAAGCATCCTGCATGTTTCTAGATGTGCATAGATAACAGCTGCTTCAGGTATCCTTCCCAGTGTTTTACTTGGACACATGTAAAGCATCCTGTGTGTGACTAGATGTGCATACATATCTGCCTCAGGTATCCTTTCCAATGTTTTACCTGGGACACATATAAAGCATCCTGTGTTTTACTGGATGTGCATAGATAGCAGCTGCCTCAGGTATTCTTCCCAATGTTTTACCTGGGACACATGTAAAGCATCCTGAGTGTGACTAGATGTGCATAGATACAGCTGCCTCAGGTATCCCTCCCAATTTTTTTACCTGGGACACATGTAAAGCATCATCCGTGTGATTATATGTGCATAGATAACAGCTGCCTCAGGTATCCTTTCCAGTGTTTTACTTGGGACACATGTAAAGCATCCTGTGTGTTACTAGATGTGCATAGATAACAGCTGCCTCAGGTATCCTTCCCAATTTTTTACCTGGGACACATGTAAATCATCATGCGTGTGATTAGATGTGCATAGATAACAGCTGCCTCAGGTATCCTTCCCAGTGTTTTACTTGGGACACATGTAAAGCATCATCCCAGTGAGTAGATGTGCATAGGTAACTGCTGCCTTAGTAATCCTTCCCAGTGTTTTACCTGGGACACATGTAAAGCATCCTGCTTGTGACTTGATGTGGATAGATAGCTGCCTCAGGTTTCCTTCCCAGTGTTTAACTGGGACACATGTAGCATCCTGTGTGTGAGTAAATGTGCATAGATAACAGCTGCCTCAGATATCCTTCCCAGTGTTTTACCTGGGACACATGTAAAGTATCCTGCTTGTGACTAGATGTGCATAGGTTACACCTGCCTCAGGTATCCTTCCCAGTGTTTTACCTGGGACACATATAAAGCATTCTGTGTGTGAATAGATGTGCATAAGTAGCTTCTTCCTCACGGTATCCTTCCCAATATTTTTCCTGGGATGCATGTAAAGAATCCTGCATGTGATTAAATGTGCATAGATAACAGCTGCCTCAGGTATCCTTCCCAGTGTTTTACCTGGGACACATGTAATGCATCCTGCTTGTGTCTGGATGTGCATAGATAACAGCTACCTCAGGTATCCTTCCCTGTGTTTTACCTGGGACACATAAAGCATCCTGTGTGTGACTAGATGTGCATAGATAACAGCTGCCTCAGGTATCCTTCCCAATTTTTTTACCTGGGACACATGTAAAGCATCATGCGTGTGATTATATGTGCATAGATAACAGCTGCCTCAGGTATCCTTCCCAGTGTTTTACTTGGGACACATGTAAAGCATCCTGTGTGTTACTAGATGTGCATAGATAACAGCTGCCTCAGGTATTCTTCCCAATTTTATACCTGGGGCACATGTAAAGCATCCTGTGTGTGACTAGATGTGCATAGATAACAGCTGCCTCAGGTATCCTTCCCAGTGTTTTACCTGGGGCACATGTAAAGCATCCTGCTTGTGACTGGATGTGCATAGATAACAGCTGCCTTAGTAATCCTTCCCAGTGTTTTACCTGGGACACATATAAAGCATCCTGTGTGTGAATAGACGTGCATAGGTAGCTTCTTCCTCACGGTATCCTTCCCAGTGTTTTTCCTGGGATGCATGTAAAGAATCCTCCGTGTGATTAAATGTGCATAGATAACAGCTGCCTCAGGTATCCTTCCCAATGTTTTACCTGGGACACGTAATGCATCCTGCTTGTGTCTGGATGTGCATAGATAACAGCTGCCTCAGGTATCCTTCCCAGTGTTTTACCTGGGGCATGTAAAGCATCCTGTGTGTGACTAGATGTGCATAGATAACAGCTGCCTCAGGTATTCTTCCCAATGTTTTACCTGGGACACATGTAAAGAATCCTGAGTGTGACTAGATTTGCATAGATAACAGCTGCCTCAGGTATTCTTCCCAATTTTTTACCTGGGACACGTGAGGCATCCTGTGTGTGACTAGATGTGCATAGATAACAGCTGCCTCACAGGTATCCTTCCCAATGTTTTACCTTCGACACATGTAAAGCATCCTGTGTGTGACTAGATTTGCATAGATAACAGCTGCCTCGCAGGTATCCTTCCCAATGTTTTACGTGGGACACATGTAAGCCATCATCCCAGTGAGTAGATGTGCATAGGTAACTGCTGCCTCAGGTATCCTTCCCAGTGTTTTACCTTTGACACATGCAAAGCATCCTGCTTGTGACTTGATGTGGATAGATAGCTGCCTCAGGTTTCCTTCCCAGTGTTTAACTGGGACACATGTAGCATCCTGCGTGTGAGTAAATGTGCATGGATAACAGCTGCCTCAGATATCCTTCCCAATGTTTTACCTGGGACACATATAAAGCATCCTGTGTGTGACTAGATGTGCATAGGTAGCTTCTTCCTCACGGTATCCTTCCCAGTGTTTTACCTGGGATGCATGTAAAGCATCCTGCGTGTGATTAGATGTGCATAGATAACAGTTGCCTCAGGTATCCTTCCCAGTGCTTTATCTGGGACACATGTAATGCATCCCGCGTGTGTCTAGATATGCATAGATAATAGCTGCCTCAGGTATCCTTCCCAGTACCTGGGACACGTAAAGCATCCTGTATGTGACTAGATGTGCATAGATAGTTGCCTCAGGTATCCTTCCAGATGTTTTACCTGGGATGCATGTAAAGCATCCTGCGTGTGACTAGATTTGCATAGATAACAGCTGCCGCAGGTATCCTTCCCAATTTTTTACCTGGGACACATGTAAAGCATCATGCGTGTGATTAGATGTGCATAGATAACAGCTGCCACAGGTATCCTTCCCAGTGTTTTACTTGGGACACATGTAAAGCATCCTGTGTGTGACTAGATGTGCATAGATAACAGCTGCCTCAGGTATCCTTCCCGATGTTTTACCTGGGACACATGTAAAGC
Source organism: Protopterus annectens (assembly GCF_019279795.1). NCBI lineage: Eukaryota > Metazoa > Chordata > Ceratodontiformes > Protopteridae > Protopterus > Protopterus annectens. Next base: position 32,089,869 of record NC_056749.1, read on the forward strand.
ATCCTTTGTGTGACTAGATGTGCATAGATAACAGCTGCCTCAGATATCCTTCCCAGTGTTTTACCTGGGACACATCTAAAGTATCCTGCATGTGACTAGATGTGCATAGACAGCAGCTGCCTCAGGTATCCTTCCCAATGTTTTACCTGGGACAGATGTACAGCATCCTGTGTGTGAGTAGATGTGCATAGGTAATAGATGCCTCATGGTTTCCCTTCCAGCATTTCACCAGGGGCACATATAAGACATCCAGTGGCTGAGTAGATTGGTGTACATAATAACTGCCACTCTCAGCATTTCACAAAGTACCATGCAAGACATCCTGTGCCTAGGTAGATGTGCATAGATAATAACAATCATACAGTTGCCTCTCCCAACATTTCACCAGGGGTGCATGTAAGGCTTCCTGTGTGGGTATATGTGCATAGATAATAGCTGGCTCACAGGTATCCTTCCCAGCATTTCAGCTGGGACAGATGTAAAGCATCCTGTGCCTAGGTATGTGTGCATAGATAATAAGTACCTCACAGGTATCCCTCCCAATATTTAGCTGGGACACATGTAAGGTATTCTATGTGTGGGTAGATGTGCATACATAATAGCTGTCTCACAGGTACACCTCCCACCATTTTACCAGGGAAACATGTAAGGCATTCTCTGCTTGGCTAGATGTGCATACTTAATAGCTGTCTCACAGGTACACCTCCCAACATTTTACCTGGGACACATGTAAGGCATTCTGTGCCTAGGTATGTGTGCATAGATAATAAGTACCTCACAGGTGTCCCTCTCAACACTTTACCTGGGACACATGTAAGGCATTCTATGCATGCATATGTGTGCATGAAGAGCAGCTGTCTCACAGGTACACCTCCCAACATGTTACCTGGGACACATGTAAGGCATTCTGTGCATGGATATGTGTGCATAAAGAGCAGCTGTCTCACAGCTGTCCCTCTTAGCATTTCACCAGGGACATAGGTAAGGCATCCTATGTGTGGGCAGATGTGCACAGATAACAGCTGCCTCAAAGATATCCCTCTAGACATTTCACCAGGAGCACATGTAAGGCATCCTGTGTGTGGGTAGATGTGCAATGATAACAGCTGCATCACAGGTATCCCTTCCAGCATTTCTCCAGGGACACATATAAGGCTGCAAGGCCTGTTGTTTAACTTCCTTTCGAATCCTGATTTGTAATATAACACCATTTGTATTCTGTGCAGTGCCTAATGACCATCCTCATCTCCAGTGAAAGGTGACACAGCTTTATTCACACTGTACCCAGCCTCATCCTGTAACACCACTAAAGTAGCGTGGGGAATCCTTTGATGTTCAGCATTCTCACTGCTGCAGTAACCTATGGGGTGAATCCTGTCAAGGATGCAGCAACCAGCCACCTTCCCAGAGCTTTAATCCCCCTCTCACACAGCCACTCTCTGTGTATAAGCAAATTCCTTTTGGGGGAGGGGGACTATGAAAGCAACCAGAGTGACTAAAAATCATTGATAATTTCTTGCTGCCTCATGCAATTGCATCTCTGAGGCTCCTCTGGAGCAGCAGTTGACTAAGGCTTCTGGTCACACAGAATAGACCACTCCCACATATATAAATAATAATATTACCATATTTTGGGTCTGTATTAGATCATCGAAGTGTTAATACTTCGAATGGTCTAATATCGACCTGAAAACAGCGAACGCTGAAAACAGTGAAGCTGCAGATAACCAAATTTTTTCCTAGGGAAAGAATTTAGTTGTCCATTTCTGTGGCTTCGCTATTTTCAGCATTGTGGTGGAAAGTTATGGGTTGGGTTCAGGTAAGTGTGCGATTGTGTGGACGTTAGGGTTAGGGCAGGGTATGTGAGTTAGGGTTAGGGCACGGGTGAGGTGAGTGTGCGATAGTGATAGACTTTAGGGTTAGGGCGGGGTATGTGAGTTAGGGTTAAAGCGCGGGTGAGGTGAATGTGCAATAGTGACAAACTTTATGGTTAGGGCAGGGTATGTGAGTTAGGGTTAGGGCGCAGGTGAGGTGAGTGTGCAATAGTGATAGACTTTAGGGTTAGGGCGGGGTATGTGAGTTAGGGTTAGGGCATGGCTGAGGTGAGTGTGCGATAGTGACGGACCTTAGGATTAGGGTCTGGGTTAAGGATAGTGGATAGATAGCACTATATGTACAGTTTAGTGTAGGGTTAGATGTAGGATTTTAAGTATATGTGTGTGGATTGCTGTTTTTTTGTTGTGCTTGTTTTGTGTATGTGTTTCTTGGAACAGTGAAAAAATTTGCTGTTCTGAGCTTTCGATGTTTTTAGATTTTGTGGTTAGAAGTTCAAGGTTGTTGTATGATGTGCTGTTTCATTGAACTGATATAGACCCCCATATTTTTACTGTTTGCACTGTTCTTAGTGGAAATTGTGGTATATCTCTGTAAGAATTCCAGGTTTTCCTGCATTTCAGTAGACATTCCTCAATTAGTGTTACTGTCTGTCTAGGAACTGCTTTCTAGCAGTATGCTATCATAGGTTCATAGGTTGGTACTAGACTATCGGCCCTAGGGCCTATACAAGCCTAGCTAAAACAATTCCCTGGCTATTTCTTCCAAGAATATTTACTTCCCTGGTCCCCTGTCTAGCAGGATGACTGACATGATCCCCGGGGTGAATTTCCTATCTCCCATCCAATCATCAAGGTTCCTTTTGAAGAGGTCTAAAGAGGCACTCAGCTTGACATGTATGGGCAGTCTATTGCAGAGTATAGGGAGTCCCTGGGTCAGGAACTTATCCCTCCAGCATGTTTTGTTCACTGTGATGACCAGGTTTAGATCCCTGGAGAGTGTGGCTCTGAGGGATTGGGATTTCTTTAAGTGTAGCATGTCCAACAGCTCAGGGTTTGACATGGCCTTGTATGTTAAGCAGAGACCGTCTCTGAGTAGGCGATATGCGACACAGTATAGCTGGAGTTATTTTAGATGGTCAGCATAGGGCATCTGCTTTAGGCCTGTGATTCTTTTACTGAGGTATTTCTGTGGCCTTTCTAGTTGTTACAGATGTCTTGTGAGGTACATACCAAACAGGGCATTGTACTCTATAATGGGTCTAATGAGGGATGAGTACAGTGGGAAAATGACCTCCTTTTTTCTGGATGAAAAGCCCTTAGTGATGAGGTGTGCCACATAGAGGGATTTCCTGACTGTTGTGGCTATGTCATTATCGAAGGTAAGACCACTGTCCACCTGTGTCCCTAATTCCCTTATCACACTTTTGGTGTTTAGTGTACTTCCACTTATGTGGTAATTCATGGGTACATGGTTTTCCCAAAGGGGATAACTACACATTTCTTGGCATTGAGCTTGAGCCCATGGCTCTGGCACCAAGCATCTGTTTCTGTAAGGCCCTTTTGTAGAATATCCACATCATTTGGGGATTCAACAATGGCTTCCAGTTTGCAGTCATCTGCGAACTTTGTTAGCCAGAGTCCCTTAGTGCTAGCCTGTACTTCAGAGAAGTAGATGCCAAACAAGAGCGGTCCCAGGACTGAACCCTGAGGTACTCCACTTGTCAATTGTCTGGAGCTGGATTTTGAGTTGGCTACTTTTACAGTATGGGTTCTGTCAGTAAGCCAGTTGGCAACCCATCGAGTGACATAGGGATTAATGCCCAGCTTCGTAAGTTTATCTATGATTCCAGAGTGGGGGGTGGTATCGAAGGCCTTGGCGAGGTCCAGATAGGCTGTGTGGACCGCCTTACCCTCGCCCACAGCTCTGGAGACTGATTCCAAGAAGTCAATCAGGTTGAGGAGACAAGATCAAAACCAAACTGGGTGGGGTCCAGTGTTTGAAGGTTGACAATGTCTTTGTTTATAAGTTCCATGATAATGTGTTCCATGGCTTTGCAGATCAGGCTATTCAGACTTATGGGACAATAGTTCTTGGGATCCAAGGTGGATCCCCCCTTGTGGAGTAGGATAACTGTAGCTGTGCACCACTCATTGGGCATGAAGCCTGAGGTGAGGCTATAATTAAACATGACACTTAGGTGAGGTGCCAGTTCATTTTGTAGTTCATGTAATACACAGCCTGGGATGTCATCTGGTCCCATGGAGGCTGTATTCTTAGCTTTGGAGAGTGCGTTTTTTTTTACCTATGTGGCCGTGATTATCATAATCTGGCAATCTTTTGGTATTGAGATGGGGTCTTTAGGGGGTGAGAGGGGGGAGAAGTTGGCACTGAATCGATCTGCCAGGATATTGGGAATATCCTTGGGATCAGTATATTTAATGCCATTCTGTTGTAGCTCAGAGCAGATCTGAGCATTGACATTTAAATTCTTGACATAACTATAGAATGCCTTGTGGTTTCCTTGGAATCTTTGGCAATTTTTATTTTCGTAACTAGCTTTGGAGGATTTTATGAGTGATCTCAGCTTCTTACTGAGGCTGGTAAGGGAGTTTTTTTGCATCCTGGGATTTTCCTCTTTTCTGCAACAGTTTCTTCCTTCTGTTGTATAGTTTGTTTATGGCAGTGGACCACCAGATTGGGTTCCTTTTTTTGGAGGAAACCGTCTTGGTTCTGTTTGGAATGGCATGATTCATGCACGAGTGGATGTGCTCGTACAGTGCCTTAGTGCAGGATTCAGAGGTCGAACTTTTAGTTCCTGTCTGCATAGGTGTCATGATGTTTGTCACTTCTGTCTTGAGTAGCATGAAGTTGGCTTTGGAGAAATTTTTATGGAGGTTTCCCTACTAGGGGGTGGGGTTGGAATGTGGACATCAAGGGTGATTAGCTTATGGTCAGACCTGACCAATGAGGGGGTGACCACTGGTGTGGAGCATCCATCTCCCATGTTGATAATGACCAGGTCTAGGATATTTGAGCCCCTGGTGGTACTATGGATTAGTTGGTCCAAGGCGTTGGAATTTATGAATTCCAAGAACAGTTGGGCAAAGGTGTTGGTACCCGAGTAGTTTTACCAATTAATGGCAGGGAAGTTGAAATCACCTAGTATTAGGGTGTTTGGTTGTATCTTAATATTTTATGGTATGTTTACAAAGGTGTAGTGAGAATCTTGGGTCATGGTGGGGGATCTGTAGCTAACTACAGTTTGAATTGCAGTCTTACCTAGTGTTAGTTGCACCTGTAGAATTTCAGATGCATTGTGTTGGGCAACTAGCCTGGAGGTGTGAATATCCTTGGTGAATATGGACACTCCTCTGCCTTTAGTGCTTCGGTCCTGGTTTGGTGGCCGAAAAGTGTGGTAAGAGTTGTAGCCTGGTATTGCAGGGGTGCTCTCTGGAGCCTTGAACCAGATCTCAGTTACTGCACAGATATCGATGTTCTCCATTTTTAGGAGTGCCTTGAGAGAGTGCATTTTGAGGTTTAGACTTCTAGCATTGAGTAGCATTACCTTCAGATTTTCTATGCTTATATCTGTTATGGTGGTGGTTTTGTCCTTTGAGCCTTGCCTAAAAAAGGCACTATAGGGGTGGCAACAGCCTTAGCCAGTAACCTGAATCCCAGGGGCGACAGGTGCATACCATCTCTGGCAAAGCATCATGGTTTTTCAATCATGTCATCCTAGGCAGACAGATACTGGATCCCCTTTGAATGACACCAGAAACTTAGCCAGTTGTTGAAGTCAATCATTTTATCCTTATACTGTGGTATCATTCTGGGTGAAGGCAGGATGCTGCTTAGGGCTAGGGTCATACCTGCTTGGGCCACATGATCCAAGAGCTCTTCCATGTCTCTTTTCATGTAGTCCAGGGAGGTATATTTCAAGTCATTCACTCCAACATGGACAATGACAGAGTTGTATTTGTACTTGTTGTGGAGTGACTTGAGTGCATGCCTTATGTGGTGGATCCTGGCACCCGACAGGCAGCTAACATTAGTTTTCTCCTTGTTCAGCCTGGTGAGTGGGACATCATTGTGCCTGACTATAGAGTCACCTATGACTAAAGTGTTGGATATGTTGTCTTACCTTAGGTGTTGTTGTTTGGTGGCAAACTGGTGTTTTGAGCTATGTGTCACTTTGGTTGTGATTGGTGTTTGTTTACATTTCAACTTCGGAGGTCCTTGTTGCTTGGGCAGGATAATGTTAAGGGCCTCCGCATAAGTGGGTTTAGTGTTACTATGTGTGGATGTTAGTGGTATGAGTTTTGAAAGGCTATGTGTTGCTTGAGGTGTAGTGCAGGTGTTAACCTTCTCCTCTTGACTGTCTAGCACAATCTTGGCTGAGAGAGCTTTGCTTCCGGTTTGGCTATGTAAGTCCATCTCTTGCAGGTTGTAGTGTTGTGTGGTAGGAGGAGAGGCAATTGCTGCATTGCCCCAGTATGCTCAGATTCACCAGGTGGACAGAAGAAATCACCAGAAGCTAACCCTTGGACATGCCTGGTTTGGTGTTTCTTTTGTAAAGTACAAGAGCTGTTTTCCCTTACCTTGGCAAGGTACTTTGCAGTTATAGGCTGTTTAGTGCCTACGATTAATTTCTCCTTAATAACAAGGAGAATTGAGTGCTTGTATCAGTTTAAGGCTTCCTAGTGCTTTCCATCAGGTTTTAAAGCAAGTGCTAGTCACAGGGATTCAGATTTTAGTACTACTACTGAGAAACCAGCTAGTTCTAAGGGAAAATTTGAAGAGCAGACTTTCTGGCACCAAGAAGTGCTACACTAATAAACTAATAAAAGTGCAGGACAGCAGAAAACTAGCAGATCTAAGGGAAAAAAATTGAAGAGACCGCTCAGAAGAATACAAAAAATCCTGGATACAGCAAATCTGTAACTGGGCTACATTAGTTCAAGGAAAGGTAGGAAACTTTTTTTTTTTTTTTTTAAGTAGAAAGTGAAGAGGCACAAGATAATGAGATAATTCAATATGCAGAATCTAAAGGGGTGGGCCATTCCTATGAGCTCGCTATTAACAGTAGAATGAGCTGATGAAATGTGACTGGGGGAGTGTCCAGTATCAACCTACACCAGAGGTGGGCAATTCAAAGCCATTAAGACATGGTGGGTAGGAAAAACAGTTGTACAGATTACAGAGATATTAAATCAAAAGTGCAGATGAAAAATGAGAATAAACTCTTATCTTTTCTGAGTATCACAGCAGGCAGTAAGTCAGTCTTTCCAATAGCTTGAGTAACAGGTATATCTGATTTAAGGCACAGAAAGCAGAAAACAGACCAACACAGTTGCAGGAATGCCCTGCCCAGATGAAACCATTTCTGTTCACTTTCTCTTCATGCCCCAAGGTTTATTCTGTGTTAATTTAGCTTTATTTTGGGGTTTTAGACAGTCAGAAAGTAATTTTTAGGGGGGGGGGGACAGTTCCTTATGTGAATGGTTGTGCTTTTGTAGAATGTAATATTTTTTTCTGTAGATTTACAGGGCAGCTATTTTTCTGAAAATCTGTATCTTTATTGGCATTGGAAGTTTGTGTGCTGCTTGTGTATCTGGGATTTGGGGAATTATTTTTTTTTCCAAAATCTTTATTATATTTTATGGATAAAGTGTAAATAACAGCAAAAAAGAAAAATGGTCAACAATTCATTACAGAGCAAATATTAGTGGGTACCAACAAATAATATAATATTAACAAAACTATGTACAAATAAATGTGCTATTTACCTATCTATATAAAGTAGACATTTGATCTTATATGGACTAGTCTTTAAAAATCATCTAATAAAAGACAGAGTCTCTCATTGAGAGAAGTTATGAGGTAGATGAAGAGATAGCATATGGATTACTTATGAAAGTAATTCCCATTCCTCAAAGAATTGAAATAAGTGTCATTTTTTTAGTATAATAAGAGGTCAAAAAGTGAATTCCAATAATCTAAAAAGGGCGGATGTAGTTTTTGGCTATGCATTAAGTATTTATGTGCAGTAATGTGTTTGGCATTTGTTAAAACTCCTTCAAGGAAAGTTGAGATGTATCCTTCCAGTTCAAGGTAATATAGAGTTTAATTAAGGAAGAAGGGTAATAAGTATGCGTATTTGCAACGTTGTCAAGCCCAGAGGGGAAATATGGAGAACAGCGAATTCCCAGGAGAGGGCTGATTTCTCATAGCCCATTTTTTGTAGTCTGATTTTAGAGAGCACCAGAGTTTGAAGGAATGTTTACAGCTTCAAAAAATATGTAGAATATCCACCTTTTGATAATCACAGTATGAACAAAATGGGGAAGTTGTGGGATTAAATGTGTTTAAAATGGCTTGAGTAAGATAGGAGTTGTTCATAATCATTAGTTGTGCATATCTCACTTTTCTAAAAGGGATTAGTTTTGAAGTTATTTGAATGGATCAGATTTTTTAGTTAAATGTAATTGTTGGATTTAGGTCAGTCCAATGATTGGAAATGAGGACTTCATTTTTGTATCAGATTGATAAAATGAGTTTGTATGTGTTTGAAATCATTTTCTTTTTCATTGAAAAGAGTTTTACATACATTTATGTCGTTATCGTTAAGCTTATGGTCTATCATGATATTGGAATTCATTTCCCTGATTTGTCTCCGGATAATAGTGTAGCTTTTAGGAAGGTTAAGGGCCAGTCTCATATCTGTGGTAGAATGGTTTCTAAAGATGTACAAATCTAGTAAGCATTTCTCTTTTAAAAGAGGAACATTATAAAGGTTAAGCATTCTGTTATTAAGTTTAAGGTTCAGGTTAAGGTGTAGTGGCTATAGGATATTGAAAGCCCTGAAAAGATTTAAAGTAGTGATGCATTTTTGAAAGTTAGTTCTTTTATTCTTTAAACTTATATGTAGTTTGATATTTTTTAGATTCTCTTTGCTAAGGAAAGGTAGGGCTTTAGGATTGAAACTGATGCTTTTAACATAGTTATACAGGGGTTTAGTTCAACACAGTGTCCATATATATCTTGGTTTGGTTTATAATCAGAAATAACCATAACTCTCCTAGAATTAATAATGTCATAGCAAAGTTTGAAGTCTGGGAGGTTCAGCCCTCCTTGATTCTTCAGATACATCATTTTTTGTATGCAATTCTGATTGTTTTAGGTGACCATATAAATTTGGACAGGGAGGATTATAGAGTCCTAAATAATTTATTGCGCACTATTATATTTGATGCATTAAATACATATAACAATCTTGGTTAGATATTCATCTTAACAATGGCCACTTTTGATAGAAAAGAAGGTTGGAGTTTATTCCATCTAAGGAGATTTTGTTGTATTGTTGAGTACAGCTTGGTAATATTGGGGTTTTGGGGAATTATTTCCTTTGTAATGGTTGTGTATTGTTTCTGCTTGATATTGATAATTGACTTTCTGACCGACTCTTACCGGCATAGCTTACTTGCAATCAGAAAACAAGAAATGAGAGTACCACAGAAATATAACACCAAAGAACCCAGCTGAGATTCCACACTATGTTACTCCTTAGATAGAATAAAAAAAAACTGTGCTATGAGCACACAGAATTTATAAAAAAATAACTTTATTCAACCACGAGTAAAGTTAAAGTTAAGCGCTTTCATCCCATCCATGAAATTGGGCCTTCATCAGAACTGTTCACAAGTCAGCAATGCAGTTAATTTATACAAGAACTAATTAGATCATGTAACATAGTTAGCAAATCACAAAAGCTCATACATAAATATTGATACTGTTTTGAGCAATAAAAGAATTTTAATAAATAGTAGACTTGTTAAAAACTGTCAAAAGGTGTTATTAAGGCTAATCTATGGAATAAATAGCAAACTAAGACAACAATTTTAAAGATTAGCTGCTCTCATTTAGAGCACATTGCTAATGGATAACACATAATTAACTCTCAGATGAATACATGCATCCAGCCTTATTTGCCATAACAATTCTCAATACTCAGTCTTCTGTTACCATGCCTCACTTCTTGGGTTGGACCCAACTTGCTCAACTACAAAAAAGTAAAATTTCTTGTTACTAGGGCAAGATAACATGCTTATAAAGGGCATTGTTAATATTGGTGTTTCCTATATTATAATAATACTCGCACATTCACTTTCTCAATGCCAGTTTGGTCTTGCCTATATAAAAACAATGGCAATAGTCACAGAATGCAACCCAATGGAGCTAAAATCACATGCATATTTTAATTTAAACCATTAATCATTACATTTGAGTTTCAAACTAGACCCTTCAAATATATATTTACACTGTTGACATGCCCTGTACTTCTTTATGCCACTAGTCCTTTCAGACCTATTGAAATCATAATCGGACTTACCTCCTTATAACCTCTCTTTCAAATTCATATGCCTTTTAAAAATAAAACATGGATGGTCTCCTAAAGCCCCATTGATGTTATTATCATATTCAATAAGTCTCCAGTTGTTTCTAATAATTTGCTTAATATCTTTGCTATAACTATCATAAGAAATAATCATTGTCCAGTCATAATTATATGAACAACTATTAGGTATTCTAACACCCTCTGTTGTTGCACAAAGTAACAGGAAAAAATTCTCTTTTCTATTCTTTGTGATGATGAGAGGTATTGCCAGCTATACCAGGAGAAGTACGGCAGTAGATTTGTAACATATGCCAGCATAGCTAGCTGAAATTCTGTAACAAACTATGTCATTTGTATAGCAAACACATTTGTACAGATGCTTATGTTGAAAATGTATTTGTAAAGCTGTTTGTATTAAAAAATGTACCAACAGTGGGTCCTGACTGTATTGTAACTGATTAACTCTACATTTTAACAGAGGATACTGGAAGAGAAGAGGTTATGTTCAGCCCAGGCTAACATTTAGAAAATTATCCTAAAATTAAATTATTTGCTTTAGGCAATAACGTTTTATCTTACAGTTCTGACTGCAGCCAAAGACTACATGTCTGTGCCAGACAATGGTTTATTAGCTCCTGTAGGAAGAGTGGAAGTGATTTATGGTTTTCTAGCTTCTAGATGCTATAACACATCTCAGCAAAGCTCTACCTGTGTGCATGGTAACATTGTTTATTGGTTTATTGTGCTAAATTCTGGTTTAGTTTCTAGCAATGGAGGTAGCATGGGAACCAGAAGTCAGATGACCAGAGAGGGTGGCCTAATGGTTAAGGTGTTTATCTTACAAACACAAGGTGCAGGGTTCAAGTCTCCCAAGGGATAATTGGCTAGGCTTAAAATGGCTTACAAGGGCAGTTAGCCTAGTACTGATCTATGAACCTATGAACCTAAGATATATGTGATGTCATTCTGTAATCTAGGATAAAAATTATGTTTTAATACCAGATGAGAGAAGTCTCAGAGCAGTCTACTTTTGCAACCTGACATAGAATGATCCCTCACCTACTTTATCTTGCCTTGCTCTAGTAAGGGATCAGGGAATAGTAATTCTTTAGATCAATTAGGAAAATATAGTGAGATTTAAGGTTACCACCTGTCCCACTTTGCAAGAGACAGTCCCTCTTTGGGCAGTTGTGTCCTGCAAAAAAAAAAAACTGAAAAAATGGCAAATGTCCTGAGATTTTAGGACAAAATTATTTCCTATATTTTATGTAACAGTTGCATAAAACAGCTATTCTGTATCTGAAATACCTAAGTGTTATAAGAAACAGAATAAGGAATCAAAACGCTACAAAAATAAGCATTTATTTAGGCAAAAAAGTGAAGTTCTGTCCTTTGCACTGGCCGTGGGTATGTTTTGCCCTGCAAAATCTGATGTTTGTACCAAAAATGTCCCACTTTGGGCATTTGAAAAAGTGACAACCCTAGTGAGATTAGCTAAGTACTGTTTTTCTGTATCCATTGTGAATTTATTCATCTGTGTTATTTTAATATTTCCTGTGACTGAAACTCTTCTGGTGTTTATTGTAAATAGATATTTAGTCATTTTTATGTTCTTTTATTATTTATTATTAAATATATGTAAACTTTTCATTGTGGCTGGTCCTTTAGAGAATATTTTAATCTTTGAGAGTGCTCATATCTATTTGGTGACTTTGTGCCCACTCCAGAAAGCTTTACTGCACTGATGAAAACACTTACCATTTGTATTGATATTAGTTTCACTTACTATAATTGGGTACCTTTGTAAGATCCTTAGAGTAGCTGGCTTTAGAGTGTCTGGTGGCAATAGTTACCTTATAGTCTAGGCACAATAAAACCATAAAATACTTCCACTCTTCCTACAGGAGTTAATAAACCATTCTGTGGCACAGGCATTAAGTCTCTGGCTGCAATCTTTATGGCATAAAGTAGATAATTTAATTAATTAATTAATTAATTAATTAATTAATTAATTAATTAATTAATTTATTTATTTACTTAACATTTGTTAACTGGAAAAGTACAAGATATTTTTCTAAAAGTTAGCTGTTGCTGAGCTTAATCTCTTCTCTTCCAGTATCTTCTGTTAAAGCATATATATTTAATCAGTTACAATACAGTCAGAACCCACTGTTGGTACATTTTTAACACAAGCAGCTTTACAAATGCGTTTTTCAACACAAGCATCTGTACAAATCAGTTTGATATACAAATGACATATAAATCTTTACAAAACTCCAGCTATCTGTGCTGGTATATGTTACACATCCACTGCCCTACTTCTCCTGGCATAGCTGGCAATACCTCAGATCGTCACATTCATACATATTTCATCTTTAATTAGATTTAACAAACTGCTAGGATAGCCTCTGTTGACAAACATCTGAATCAAATTTTCCATTTTTATTATAAATTGATCATCTTCTGACACAATCCTTGAAACTCATACAGTTTGGCCCTTAACATGGCTTATTTTTAATGAAAATGGATGATTACCAGTATAATGCATATAATTATTAGAAAATGTGAGTTTCCTATATATTTTGGAAGTATAACATTTACAGGGAATGTTCTTCAATGGTGTAATGTCTAAATAATGAGTAGCATCTACAGAGCTACAGACACTGAAGAAGATTCCCTGTAATGCCTAGAGGCTGAGAATGCAGTCACTAGGATCCACACAGGAGGAGGTCTGAATCTGTTCCTGATGGAAGCTGAACATGCAGTTAGTAGAGCTCACATTGATGGAGGTGTAGGATATGTCCCTGATGGAGGTTAAGAATGTGGTGCATAAAGTGCCAAGAAGGTGTAGAGTCTGTCCTTGATAGAGGCTGAGAATGCAGTCAGTAGGATCCACACAGGAGGAGGTCTGGGTCTGTTGATGATGGAGTTTGAGAAAGCAATTAGTAGGACCCACACTGAAGGAGGTGTGGGTCTGTCCCTGATGGAGGCTGAGAATTGTCTAGCAGTAGACACAGAGGGTTAAGCATGTTGGGTGTATTTCCTGTGGTATAGTGTTTGACTCCCTCAGCCCTTATTTGCCTACTGTATGACCTTGAGCAGCTCATTAAATCAGATATTGCTCCTGGGTTGCCCCTGAAAATGCAATGTGTGCCCAGTGGGCCTACCTGGTTAATAAATGGGTACTGTTATTATTAATAGTATTGCAGTTAGTAGGATGCACACCAATGGAGGTGTAGGGTCTGTCCTTGATGAAGGCTGAATTATTTAATAAATAATGATGGTGCTTCAGAACGCTCTGAGGCAGGCAGTTGACAGTTGTCTGCTTCAAGGTAGTGGAGTGCTGTGCCACTTACTGTGGTGGTCAGTGAGTCCCTCACCGAAGAAGCAGTACCGCATACTGAACTCATCACGTTTTCATAATTCATCAAAATCACAGCCATTAATGGTTCAATCTAGCATCTCAGACAGGTGCAAGCCTATCTTTCATAGCAGACATTCACTTCCTTCACTTATGAATTTCAGTTAAACATGGAAATTGAAGAATGTTAGTCCACTGTTAGTGGCACAAGACATCCATTTGCACTGGCATCAAACTGTATTTATTAATGAACCCAAACATCCAGAAGGATCAGATGGTAGGGGGACACAACCCGAACTCAGGTCTTCTGTCTATTTCTTGAGGCTGGGTTTCACAGTGTTAGGTGAATGAAATGACTAAGGTACAGGTAACCACAGTGATTTGGTGATGGAGGAACAGGGTAACTTGAGGTATTTGTGCTAAGCCCAAGTGCATGCATATGATTGCTCCCTGCATGCCACACCTTAAAACTACAAATATATGATTGCAGTCCTAATGCATCACCCATGACTTTTGTTATTCATCACTGATACACAACATATAATCACAAAATTCAGTCCTCTTTGAAACTAGAAGACCATCCTGCTAAACTCAGGTCAGTGGCAAGAAGCTATTGGGGAAGATACAAAGCTTATTGACAGAATCACAGTCTGGGGGGGGTCCATTGGCTAGCTTAAGTCAGACATCACCTTTCCCATTAACAACAGGATATTTTTATAATAGATGGTTCAGAATTTCAGCAAAGGGTCATACTACCAAATGCTTTATTATAACATAACACTTTGTGATGGAAAACATTTAGCATAAAGTGTGAGACAGAACTGCATAGTCCATATTATATCTTGGCTGCTGATGGCCAAAGGTTTAGGTTCAGAAGCATGGTCATTGGTGAGCAGTGGAAGACGTCTGTGTTAAGGGTAAAATGGCAATCTGCTGTATTTAGGTAAAGGTAAACCTGTTATCTGCTGTATTTAGGTAAAGGTAAGCCTGTTATCTACTGTATTAGGTAAAGGTAAACCTGTTATCTACTGTATTAGGTAAAGGTAAACCTGTTATCTACTGTATTAGGTAAAGGTAAACTTGTTATCTGTTGTATTTAGGTAAAGGTAAACCTGTTATCTACTGTATTTAGGTAAAGGTAAACCTGTTATCTACTGTATTAAGTAAAGGTAAAACTGCTATCAACTGTAGTAGGTAAAGGTAAAACTGCTATCAATTGTAGTAGGTAAAGGTAAAACTGCTATCTACTGTATTTAGGTAAAGGTAAACCTGTTATCTACTGTATTTAGATAAAGGTAAACCTATTATCTACTGTATTTAAGTAAAGGTAAACCTGTTATCTACTGTATTTAGGTAAAGTTAAACCTGTTATCTACTGTATTTAGGTAAAGGTAAACCTGTTATCTACTGTATTACGTAAAGGTAAACCTGTTATCTACTGTATTACGTAAAGGTAAACCTGTTACCTACTGTATTAGGTAAAGGTAAACCTGTTATCTACTGTACTACGTAAAGGTAAACTTGTTATCTACTGTATTAGGTAAAGGTAAACCTGTTATCTACTGTATTTAGGTAAAGGTAAACCTGTTATCTACTGTATTACGTAAAGGTAAACTTGTTATCTACTGTATTAGGTAAAGGTAAACCTGTTATCTACTGTATTATGTAAAGGTAAACTTGTTATCTACTGTATTAGGTAAAGGTAAACCTGTTATCTACTGTATTTAGGTAAAGGTAAACCTGTTATCTACTGTATTACGTAAAGGTAAACTTGTTATCTACTGTATTAGGTAAAGGTAAACCTGTTTTCTACTGTATTACGTAAAGGTAAACTTGTTATCTACTGTATTTAGGTAAAGGTAAACCTGTTATCTACTGTATTACGTAAAGGTAAACTTGTTATCTACTGTATTACGTAAAGGTAAACTTGTTATCTACTGTATTTAGGTAAAGGTAAACCTGTTATCTACTGTATTTAGGTAAAGGTAAACCTGTTATCTACTGTATTAGGTAAAGGTAAACCTGTTATCTACTGTATTTAGGTAAAGGTAAACCTGTTATCTACTGTATTACGTAAAGGTAAACTTGTTATCTACTGTATTAGGTAAAGGTAAACCTGTTATCTACTGTATTAGGTAAAGGTAAACCTGTTATCTACTGTATTTAGGTAAAGGTAAACCTGTTATCTACTGTATTACGTAAAGGTAAACTTGTTATCTACTGTATTAGGTAAAGGTAAACCTGTTATCTACTGTATTATGTAAAGGTAAACGTGTTATCTACTGTATTAAGTAAAGGTAAAACTGCTATCAACTGTAGTAGGTAAAGGTAAAACTGCAATCAACTGTAGTAGGTAAAGGTAAAACTGCTATCTACTGTATTTAGGTAAAGGTAAACCTGTTATCTACTGTATTTAGATAAAGGTAAACCTATTATCTACTGTATTTAAGTAAAGGTAAACCTGTTATCTACTGTATTTAGGTAAAGTTAAACCTGTTATTTACTGTATTTAGGTAAAGGTAAACCTGTTATCTACTGTATTACGTAAAGGTAAACCTGTTATCTACTGTATTACGTAAAGGTAAACCTGTTATCTACTGTATTAAGTAAAGGTAAACCTGTTATCTACTGTATTACGTAAAGGTAAACTTGTTATCTACTGTATTAGGTAAAGGTAAACCTGTTATCTACTGTATTTAGGTAAAGGTAAACCTGTTATCTACTGTATTACGTAAAGGTAAACTTGTTATCTACTGTATTAGGTAAAGGTAAACCTGTTATCTACTGTGTTACGCAAAGGTAAACTTGTTATCTACTGTATTAGGTAAAGGTAAACCTGTTATCTACTGTATTTAGGTAAAGGTAAACCTGTTATCTACTGTATTACGTAAAGGTAAACTTGTTATCTACTGTATTAGGTAAAGGTAAACCTGTTATCTACTGTATTAGGTAAAGGTAAACCTGTTATCTACTGTATTACGTAAAGGTAAACTTGTTATCTACTGTATTTAGGTAAAGGTAAACCTGTTATCTACTGTATTACGTAAAGGTAAACTTATCTACTGTATTACGTAAAGGTAAACTTGTTATCTACTGTATTTAGGTAAAGGTAAACCTGCTATCTACTGTATTACGTAAAGGTAAACTTGTTATCTACTGTATTTAGGTAAAGGTAAACCTGTTATCTACTGTATTTAGGTAAAGGTAAACCTTTTATCTACTGTATTAGGTAAAGGTAAACCTGTTATCTACTGTATTTAGGTAAAGGTAAACCTGTTATCTACTGTATTACGTAAAGGTAAACTTGTTATCTACTGTATTAGGTAAAGGTAAACCTGTTATCTACTGTATTATGTAAAGGTAAACTTGTTATCTACTGTATTAGGTAAAGGTAAACCTGTTATCTACTGTATTTAGGTAAAGGTAAACCTGTTATCTACTGTATTACGTAAAGGTAAACTTGTTATCTACTGTATTAGGTAAAGGTAAACCTGTTATCTACTGTATTTAGGTAAAGGTAAACCTGTTATCTACTGTATTAGGTAAAGGTGAACCTGTTATCTACTGTATTTAGGTAAAGGTAAACCTGTTATCTACTGTATTACGTAAAGGTAAACTTGTTATCTACTGTATTAGGTAAAGGTAAACCTGTTATCTACTGTATTACGTAAAGGTAAACTTGTTATCTACTGTATTAGGTAAAGGTAAACCTGTTATCTACTGTATTTAGGTAAAGGTAAACCTGTTATCTACTGTATTTAGGTAAAGGTAAACTTGTTATCTACTGTATTTAGGTAAAGGTAAACCTGTTATCTACTGTATTACGTAAAGGTAAACTTGTTATCTACTGTATTAGGTAAAGGTAAACCTGTTATCTACTGTATTACGCAAAGGTAAACTTGTTATCTACTGTATTAGGTAAAGGTAAACCTGTTATCTACTGTATTTAGGTAAAGGTAAACCTGTTATCTACTGTATTACGTAAAGGTAAACTTGTTATCTACTGTATTAGGTAAAGGTAAACCTGTTATCTACTGTATTAAGTAAAGGTAAAACTGCTATCAACTGTAGTAGGTAAAGGTAAAACTGCTATCAACTGTAGTAGGTAAAGGTAAAACTGCTATCTACTGTATTTAGGTAAAGGTAAACCTGTTATCTAATGTATTTAGGTAAAGGTAAACCTGTTATCTACTGTATTTAGGTAAAGGTAAACCTGTTATCTACTGTATTACGTAAAGGTAAACTTGTTATCTACTGTATTACATAAAGGTAAACCTGTTATCTACTGTATTACGTAAAGGTAAACTTGTTATCTACTGTATTACGTAAAGGTAAACTTGTTATCTACTGTATTTAGGTAAAGGTAAACCTGTTATCTACTGTAGTTAGGTAAAGGTAAACCTGTTATCTACTGTATTACGTAAAGGTAAACTTGTTATCTACTGTATTAGGTAAAGGTAAACCTGTTATCTACTGTATTTAGGTAAAGGTAAACCTGTTATCTACTGTATTAGGTAAAGGTAAACCTGTTATCTACTGTATTTAGGTAAAGGTAAACCTGTTATCTACTGTATTACGTAAAGGTAAACTTGTTATCTACTGTATTAGGTAAGGGTAAACCTATTATCTACTGTATTATGTAAAGGTAAACTTGTTATCTACTGTATTAGGTAAAGGTAAACCTGTTATCTACTGTATTTAGATAAAGGTAAACCTGTTATCTACTGTATTAGGTAAAGGTAAACTTGTTATCTACTGTATTTAGGTAAAGGTAAACCTGTTATCTACTGTATTACGTAAAGGTAAACTTGTTATCTACTATATTAGGTAAAGGTAAACCTGTTATCTACTGTATTATGTAAAGGTAAACTTGTTATCTACTGTATTAGGTAAAGGTAAACCTGTTATCTACTGTATTTAGGTAAAGGTAAACCCGTTATCTACTGTGTTACGTAAAGGTAAACTTGTTATCTACTGTATTAGGTAAAGGTAAACCTGTTATCTACTGTATTAAGTAAAGGTAAAACTGCTATCAACTGTAGTAGGTAAAGGTAAAACTGCTATCAACTGTAGAAGGTAAAGGTAAATCTGTTATCTACTGTATGTAGGTAAAGGTAAATCTGTTATCTACTGTATTAGGTAAAGGTAAAACTGTTATCTACTGCATTAGGTAAAGGTAAACCTGTTATCTACTGTATTTAGATAAAGGTAAAACTTTTATCTACTATATTTAGGTAAAGGTAAACATGTTATCTACTGTATTTAGATAAAGGTAAACCTGTTATCTACTGTGTTTACGTAAAGATAAACCTGTTATCCACTGTATTAGGTAAAGGTAAAACTGTTATCTACTCTATCAAGTAAAGGTAAAACTGCCATCTACTGTATTTAGGTAAAGGTAAACCTGTTATCTACTGTATTAGCTAAAGGTAAACCTGTTACCTACTGTATTTAGGTAAAGGTAAAATTGTTATCTACTCTAGCAAGGAAAGGTAAAACTGCTATCTACTGTATTTAGGTAAAGGTAAACCTGTTATCTACTGTATTTAGATAAAGGTAAAACTTTTATCTACTGTATTTAGGTAAAGGTAAACGTTATCTACTGTATTTAGGTAAAGGTAAAACTATCTATTGTATTTAGGTAAAGGTAAACCTGTTATCTACTGTATTTAGATAAAGGTAAAACTTTTATCTACTGTATTTAGGTAAAGGTAAACGTTATCTACTGTATTTAGGTAAAGGTAAAACTGTTATCTACTGTATTTAGGTAAAGGTAAAATTGTTATCTACTCTAGCAAGTAAAGGTAAAACTGCTATCTACTGTATTTAGGTAAAGGTAAACCTGTTATCTACTGTATTTAGATAAAGGTAAAACTTTTATCTACTGTATTTAGGTAAAGGTAAACGTTATCTACTGTATTTAGGTAAAGGTAAAACTGTTATCTACTGTATTTAGGTAAAGGTAAACCTGTTATCTACTGCATTTAGGTAAAGGTAAACCTGTTATCTACTGTATTAGGTAAAGGTAAAACTGTTATCTACTGCATTAGGTAAAGGTAAACCTGCTATCTACTCTATTTAGATAAAGGTAAAACTTTTATCTACTGTATTTAGGTAAAGGTAAACCTGTTATCTACTGTATTTAGGTAAAGGTAAACCTGGTATCTACTGTATTTAGGTAAAGGTAAAACTGTTATCTACTGTATTTAGGTAAAGGTAAACCTGGTATCTACTGTATTTAGGTAAAGGTAAAACTGTTATCTACTGTATTTAAGTAAAGGTAAACCTGTTATCTACTGTATTTAGGTAAAGGTAAAACTGTTATCTACTGTATTTAGGTAAAGGTAAACCTATTATCTACTGTATTTAAGTAAAGGTAAACCTGTTATCTACTGTATTTAGGTAAAGGTAAACCTGTTATCTACTGTATTACGTAAAGGTAAACCTGTTATCTACTGTATTACGTAAAGGTAAACCTGTTATCTACTGTATTAGGTAAAGGTAAACCTGTTATCTACTGTATTACGTAAAGGTAAACTTGTTATCTACTGTATTAGGTAAAGGTAAACCTGTTATCTACTGTATTACGTAAAGGTAAACTTGTTATCTACTGTATTAGGTAAAGGTAAACCTGTTATCTACTGTATTTAGGTAAAGGTAAACCTGTTATCTACTGCATTAGGTAAAGGTAAACCTGTTATCTACTGTATTTAGATAAAGGTAAAACTTTTATCTACTGTATTTAGGTAAAGGTAAACGTTATCTATTGTATTTAGGTAAAGGTAAAACTGTTATCTACTGTATTTAGGTAAAGGTAAAACTGTTATCTACTGCATTAGGTAAAGGTAAAACTGTTATCTACTGTATTAGGTAAAGGTAAAACTGTTATATACTGCGTTAGGTAAAGGTAAACCTGTTATCTACTGTATTTAGATAAAGGTAAAAGTTTTATCTACTGTATTTAGGTAAAGGTAAAACTGTTATCTACTGTATTTAGGTAAAGGTAAAACTGTTATCTACTGCATTAGGTAAAGGTAAAACTGTTATCTACTGTATTAGGTAAAGGTAAAACTGTTATCTACTGCGTTAGGTAAAGGTAAACCTGTTATCTACTGTATTTAGATAAAGGTAAAACTTTTATCTACTGTATTTAGGTAAAGGTAAAACTGTTATCTACTGTATTTAGGTAAAGGTAAACCTGTTATCTACTGTATTAGGTAAAGGTAAACCTGTTATCTACTGTATTAGGTAAAGGTAAACCTGTTATCTACTGTATTAGGTAAAGGTAAAACTGTTATCTACTCTAGCAAGTAAAGGTAAAACTGCTATCTACTGTATTTAGGTAAAGGTAAACCTGTTATCTACTGTATTAGCTAAAGGTAAACCTGTTATCTACTATATTTAAGTAAAGGTAAAACTGTTATCTATCAAGTAAAGGTAAAACTGCTATCTACTGTATTTAGGTAAAGGTAAACCTGTCATCTACTGTATTAGGTAAAGGTAAACCTATCTACTGTATTTAGAAAAGGCAAACCTATTCTCAGGCATGTGGTAAACTGAGAAGCACTATTCCCTCAGATCAAGAGCTTCTCTGGTTTACTTCTCATCTGGGATGCCTTCTCTGTTGAGTGTACATGCCCTCCTTGTGTCCTTGTTGATTTTGTCCAGGTAGCCTGTTTCCTCCTACCATCCAAAGATGTGGTAGGGAAATTGGTGACTTTAAATTGTCCCATGTGTGCATGCAGTGCGTGTGATGCAGAAGAAATACCTGTTAATTTGCTTTGATTCCCTACTTGCCTAGTACATTTATGGATGGCAACAACTGTTCACAGGATTGTTTTAGGAGTCAGACACAAATTGCAAAGCATAGATAGATGGTTGGAACACTATTCTTCTAATGAAGATAACAGTGGCCTACAATGTGTGGTGTAAAATAGTTTATAAGCAGTGGCAATTGGTGATGCAGGCAAAAGTTAGAAGAGGTACGCAAAACTTGTAGAATGAGTGCATTTTTTATTATTGCTGCTGACTCAGCTTCAGGGATCAGGAGGCTGGGCATTTTCTGGGCTGCTTCAATTTGCTTAATTTCTTTCTTTCATATATAGATTTAGGTGGCTATTAGAAATTCTCACTGTCCATTTGAAAGCAGCTGACTAACAGCAGATGGAGACCACTTCTAGATATTTCTCTCTAAGCAAGTTCTTTGTGAGTGACAACATTCAGCAGGCTAATCCTGAAGGCTCTTTTACACTTGTTCATGCCATAGGTTTCCATAGTAACCCTGGACATGAAGTGTCCATACATCCACATACATATCTTTCAAGAACATAGGAAATTATTGGTAGGTCCTTATCACTTCCATGGCACCTTCTTGCTCTTTGGGTTTTCCAGTGCTCCCAGGGTATCTACCAAGCACTTGGCACACTTGTTTCCTCACATCTGGCTTGAAAAGAGACATGTCTGGCTCTACATGAACAACTGCCTAATCCAGGACTCCTCCTAGCAGCAACTAATGAAAGATATAATAAATCTGATCATTTTCAGCATCACAGAGTGTTTTGTTATACTCCAGGGACTTGCTTTTTGCACCACTGCATGTGGTACATAAACTAACAATTTATGTATTTGCCCAGTCCATAAACTTTTCAGTCTCATCTTCATTGAACAGTAACGTCTGAGAAATTTGTTTTCTCTATGCTGGTGCCACTGAAGCTATGGTGATCTTTAACCTCAGTGACATCACCACAGGGAGAAAGTGAGCTGCAGCCATAGACTTTCATGGATGAGTGCTGTACATGGGCAGATATGTGCCCATTAAAGTCTATGCAAGATCCCTAAGGTGACATCACCAAGGGAAACATTACATTAATTTGGCCATAGCTTCAATAAAAAATTATGAAGCTTTTGATTAAAAGCTTGGTCCAAATAAATAAGACTGTACTTGGCCAACATGCATTGAGGCATTTAATTCATTGGTTTCTGTGATGCAGTGTTAAAGAACAATAACACACTTTGGGGAGCACCATTGACTACCAGAAATCAAACTTGCAGCCATCCAAAACCAAGTTATTTCTGAGGTGACTACAGGATACTTCTTGCTAAGTGTTTCTTCCCAGTAGAGAAAGAATCACTACTGAGTGTTCTGTTCTTAGGTTTTCCCAAAATAAGACCATTACAGCAAAGACAACATGCATGGTCCAGCATACATGCTTACAGCTGTCCAGAGGGTTTTCCTGGCCAGATTCCTTATAGGTTCATAGGTTCATACTAGGCTATCTGCCTTAGGGCATTTATAAGTCTAGCCAGAGTGTGTTTGGCTTTCGCCATCCATTTTAAATTAATTTTGCTATGCCCTTTTTCGAGGTTAGTATACTGTGCCTCTGTCTAACAGTGACACAGAAGTGATACCCGGGGTAAAGCTACGATCTCCCATCCACTCATCAAGATTCCTCTTGAAGAGAGTTAATGAGGGACTCTGCCTAACCTGAACTGGGATTTTATTCCAGAGTGAAGGGAGCCTCTGGGTTATGAATCTGTCCCTCCAGCATGTCCTATTTATTTCAGTGCTGAGGTTCAAGTCTCTCGAGTGCGTAGCTCGATGGGATTTGGATTTTCTGAGGTGCAGCATGTCCATTAATTCCGGGTTGGACATGGCTTTATACGTCAGGCACAGATCGCCTCTGAGCAGGCAGTATGCCACTGAGTAGAGATGGAGTTTCTTTAACCGGGCAGCATATGGCATCTGTTTGAGCCCTTTGATCCTCTTGGTGAGGTACTTTTGGGGTCTTTTCAGTTGCTGCAGGTGTCTGGTAAGGTACATCCCAAAGTGGGCATTGTACTCAATTATGGGCCTGATGAGGGATGAGTAAAGAGGCACAATGACCTCCCCTGATCTAGATGTGAATCCCTTCATGATTAGGTGGGCTATATAAAATGTTTTTCTAACCACTTTGGCCACGTGGTTGTGAAATGAGAGATTGCTATCAACTTAGGTCCCCAGGTCCCTAATTACTTCTTCTGTACTTAATGGATTACCAACTATATGGTAATTTGTGGGCACTTTGTTTTTGCCTAAGGGGATGACTATACACTTTTTGGCGTTTAGCTTGAGGCCGTGGCTCTGGCACCTATGAGGCCTTTTTGTAGGATGTTTGTGTCGGCTGGAGAGTCGATTATGGCGCCCAGTTTGCAGTCATCTGCAAACTTGGTCAGCCACAGTCCTTCCGTGTTGGCCTGTACCTCCGAGAAATATGTCTTAACTTAAAACTTCTAGGCTGGCTAGAGTTTCAGAACTATCTTATAATCCATCAACTCTCTATTGCCCATAAAATACTGTACCAACCTAATAATACCCCAATACTCTCACAACTCATAATCCCCTATAACAATCTCAACTCTCTCCGCTCTTCTAGTAAACTCCTGACAAGTACAATAAAATCAAATAACAATGCTGGCGACTCACTATTTACCAATGCTGTAGGTACAAAATGGAATTTGTTACCTACTAATATAACAAAGATTACATCATTGCCTCTTTTCAAACAAAATATTAAACTGCATTTCCAAAATCACTGGCTTTGTTCCTGTAGCAAACCTGATTAACTTTCCACTATTACTACCTAAATTTAAAACTATCTCTCTTACTCCTTTTTACTCTTTTCTCTACTTGGCTTTCTTTTCTCCTCCCACTGCTTCTCTACCTGTTATCTACCTTAACTTGCTCTCTTTTCCACAATTAATCCCTTCCTTTTTTCCCTTATTTTCTTATTCACTCTACTTGCCTTACCTCCAATCCTTGTTTACTTTATCTGATAAGTATGTTTCAACTTGTATAATGTTATTTGGTCTGTAATTGTGTGTAATAGTAATTAACTCAAGTAGTAGTACTTTACATTGAAGGGTTTGCTTGTTTTTGTTTTTTGCAAACTCTATTACTAACTCTGTTATTATTATTATTTTTTGTATGATGGTTTTTCTGTATGTATCTTACGTCTGTGAAGCTTTTCTCCCTGGGCCGCTACTGAAAATGGAAATATCTCCAGCTAGACTAGCCCGGTCAACAAATGTAAAATAAAATAAAAATAAATAAATAAAATATATACCGAGCAAGAGAGGTCCCAGGACTGAGTCTTGTGGAACGCCACTTGTAACTGGTTTGGAGTCTGACATGGCTCCAGCAATTCTAACCATGTGGGTTCTGTCCTTGAGCCAGTTTGCAACCCATCTAGTGACATAGGGGTTTATATTTAAGCTGGTGAGCTTATTTATAATGCCCGAGTGGGGTATTGCATCGAAGGCTTTTGTGAGGTCCAGGTAGGCTGTGGGGACCACCTTCCCCTCGTCAATGGCCTTTGTGACTGTTTCAAAGGAATCAACCAGGTTTAAGAGGCAGGATCTGCCCTTAACAAAGCCAAACTGGGTAGTATCCAGTGTCTGTAGGTCCCCAATATCTTTATTTATGAGGTCCATGATGATCCTTTCCATAGCTTTGCAGACCAAGCTAGTCAGGCTTATGGGGCGATAGTTTCCAGGATCCGTTGAGGCACCACCTTTGTGGAGAGGGACCACTGCTGCTGTACGCCACTCTTTGGGTACATATCCTGTAGTAAGGCTGAGACTGAACAGTAGTTTTATGTTTGGGTTTAGCTCTTCTTGGAGTTCATGTAGGACGCAGCCCGGGACACCATCTGGTCCCATTGATGCTGTGTTTTTTGCTTTGGAGAGGGCGGCTCTTACCTGAGCATCTGAGATGTCAGGGGGGCAGCACTCTGCTGGGATAGATATTTGCCCTTTTGGTGGGGGGGGGAGAAGTTTGCGCTGAACCTGTCAGCTAGGATGTTGGCAATGTCTGTGGGTTTGATGTATTTTTTGTCATTTTGGACTAATTCTAAGCATATCTGGGAATTCCCATCCAGGTTCCTAACATAACTAAAGAAAGCCTTGTGATTATCCTTAGTGTCCTGTGCAATTTTTCTCTTGAAGCTGGCCTTAGATGATTTTATGAGTGCCCATAGTTTTTGGCTAATACTGATCAGAGATGCCTTCCCTTTTTGGGATTTTGCTCTATCATGTAGTAGCTTCCTCCTTCTATTGTATAGTTTGTTTATGGCTGGGGTCCACCAGACAGGACATCTGCCTTTGGAGGATTGGGTCTTGGTTTTATTTGGGATTGCATGATCCATGCATTCCTGAAGGTGTTCATAGAATGCATTTATAAAGGATTCTGCGGTCTGGGCCATATTTTGCACAGGCTCGGGGGCTTTGAAGGATTCCACCTCAGTTTTGAGGAGTGTGAAATTTGCTTTAGAGAAGTTTTTCACTGTGGTTTTCTGGGCAGGGGGTGGGGTCGGGATGTGAATATCCAGTGAGATTAGTTTATGGTCTGATCTTACCAGTGAGGGATACACTTCTGGTCTGGAGCATAAAGTCCCCATATTGGTGATAATCAGGTCCAGTATGTTTTCCCCTCTTGTGGGAGTGGTAACAAGTTGTTCCAAAGCATTTTAGTTTATAAATTCTAGGAACCTTTGGGCTATGAGTAATGCTCCCAGTCTATGTTTGGGTAGTTGAAGTCACCCAATATAATGGTGTTTGGAGAGACCTTCATATTTTCCAGTGTTCTCAGGAAGGCCGAGTGGGCTTCCTGCGTTTGGGAGGGTGGTCTGTAGCAGGCTATAAACTGGAAGGCAGTTTTACCCACTGTTAGTTGCACATGGATAGTCTCTGATGCTTCGTGCTGTGCTACCAACATGGAGGTGTGGGTATCTTTGACGAATATTGATACTCCCCCTCCTTTTGTGGTTCGGTCCAAGTTTTGGGGCTGAAAAGCATGGTATGAGGTATAACTTGGTAGTGCTGGGGTGCTCTCGGGAGCCTTGAACCAGGTTTCTGTTATTGCACAGATATCGATGTTCTCCATGCTAAGGAGAGTTTCAAGTGCATGCATCTTGAGGTTTAGACTTCTGGCGTTGAGTAGCATTACTCTTAGTTTCTTATCCCTTGTGATACCTATGGAGGTGGGTTTGTCTTTTGAGCCTTGCCTAAAAAAGGCACTGTGGTGGAAACAAGAGCCTTTGCCAATATCCAAAAGCCCAGGGGTGACAGGTGCAAGCTGTCCCTAGCGAAGCATCGTGGCTTGTCGAGCATGTCATCCCAGGCTGACAGGCATTAGATCCCCTTTGAATGACACCAATACTTAAGCCAATTGTTGAAATTGATCATCTTGTCTTCATATTGTGGCATCATTCTTGGTGAGGGTAAGATGCTACTCAAGGTCAGGGTCATACCGGCCTGGGCTACATGCTCAGAGAGCTCCTCTATGTCTCTTTTCATGTAGTCCAGGGAGGTACATCTCAGGTCATTCACACCAGCATGGACAATGACCGTGTCATATTTGTACTTGCCTTGGAGTGACCTGAGTGCTTGCATTATGTGGTGGATCCTAGCGCCTGGCAGGCAGCTCACCATGACCTTCTCCTTATTCAGCCTGGTGAGTGGGACATCAGTGTGCCTGACGATAGTCACCTATTACAAGTGTATCAGGTGTGTTGTTTAGCCTTAAGGGCTGTGACTGTTCAGCACACTAGCTTTGTGAGCTATGTGTTGCACGTGTTTTATTTTGGGGTAGTGGTTGCTTGGGTGTCTGCTTTGGAGGTCTCTGCTGCTTAGGCAGATTTTTATTTAGAGCCTCCGAGTATGTTTTTGTGTGTTTATGTGTTTGGTTTGCTGTCGTGGTAGGTCTATGTGAGACTGGAATTGTAGTGAGTGTGGTTTCCTTCTCCTCCTGACTGGTTACGCCAGTACTGAGTTGAGAGAGCTTAGTCTCCAGTTTGGCTATATGGTTGCATCTCTCACATGTGTTGGAATTTGTTGGGAGGAGGAGAAGGTTGTCTGTGTACATGAGGCAGTTGTAACATTGCCTCAAGATTCCCAGATTCACCAGCTGGACCGGAGAGGAGACTGACAACTGACCTTTGGACATGCTAGAATAGTATTGGGAATTCCTTTATAATTGTAAAAAAGGGCCAATGGGGAACAAGGTACTCAAGGGAGTTTGTGAGGGTGTAGTGCTTTTAATTTTTTAGTGCTGACTTATATAATTGCTTTAGTGAGCAAGTGCCAGGTAACTTAAATGCAATGTGTTACAGGTAACTTAAATGCAAAAATGACAAACAGTAACTTTCTTTCAAGTGAAACAAGGAAATAAGTACAGTAAGCAATGCAGATATCACTAGGGATCCACAGAAGCGTTGAAAAGCCATGTTTTAGGTGGAATTAGCGTTTCAGGGAAATAACAAGCAAACAAACAACAAGCATACAAACAAAGCTAGAGTCAGCAGGCCTGGATCTAGTCTATGCTACAGCAAACAAGGTGTACCAATTTCAGTAAGAAACAGTTCAAATATGCAGGCACTATAAGCCTTTAACCAGAAATTCCCAGCTCAGAAGGGCAGAGTCCAGCCTCTCCTCCCACAAGAGTGCAGACCACGAACCTTCTTAATGTAAAATAACTGGCCTGAAGCCCAAGTGCTTAAACCAGAACTAATACACTTTTAGAATAACAGACACTGAGACCTCAATCAGCAGTTCCCAACTTAGAAGGATGCAAGCTACCTGTCCTGCCACCACAGTGCAGGCCACAAACCTTCCTAATGTAAAACAACTGGTCTGAAGCCCAAGTGCTTAATCCAAAAGACTTAGAATAATAGCTACACTTTAATCAAGTTACTACCAAGCAGTAATAAATACAATTGAATACTTTAAAGAATGCCTAGATTAGTGCTCAAGTTATACAAACAAAGCTAGATTCAGCAGGCCTGGATCTAGTCTATGCTACAGCAAACAAGGTGTACCAATTTCAGTAAGAAGCAGTTCAAATATGCAGGCACTATAAGTCTTTAACCAGAAATTCCCAGCTCAGAATGGCAAAGTCCAGCCTCTCCTCCCACAAGAGTGCAGACCACGAACCCTCTTAATGTAAAATAACTGGCCTGAAGCCCAAGTGCTTAAACCAAAATTAATACACTTTTAGAATAACAGACACTGAGCCCTCAATCAGCAGTTCCCAACTTAGAAGGATGTAAGCTACCTGTTCTGCCACTACATTGCAGACCACAAACCTTCTTAATGTAAAACAGCTGGTTTGAAGCCCAAGTGCTTAAACTAAAAGGCTTAGAATGAGTTACATCAAGCAGTAATAAATACAATTGAGGACTTTTAAGATGACGCAAAAGCAAAATAAAGTAGGAAGAAACACAAATACAGTAAAAGCAGATACATTTTTTTTTGAGTGAGCAAATGAGATGGGCCGAGGAGTTACAGGACAGAAACAAGTGCAAATGCAGGCCTTCAAATCATAAAGTTGAGAGAGATGGAAGACCGCCCAAACGGCCAATAACTACAAATTCTGGGCCAGAACCACTCCTTATGTGGTAGACAGGTTACCTAATGCTTACCACTCCCACTAAGCTAGAAGGCTTCCCTCCAACACAGAAAGGCTTGGGGGGCTCAGAAGCTTACAAACAGTCCTGGATACAGCAAATCTGTATTTGGAACACTAATTAGTTAAAGGTAGGAAACAGGCTTACAATTTTTTTTTCAGAAAAGTAGCAAAAACAGTAGTAAAAACAATTCACATGCAGTGCAAGCTGGCACACTTGAGTATGTAGCAATATTAGTACACAAACAGTTTGAAAAAATGTAATTAAATTAAAAAGGACTAAAAGCAAGTGCAGAAAGGTTTTATTAGGTAGAATGTGGAAAAAAAGATGGGACTGGGGGAGTGTCCAAGATCAAATCTACAGTGGGGCAGGCACTGCAAAAGCCACCAAATTTAAACTACAACCAAGAACAGGGAGGGGGGTGGGCAGGACAGTTTCAACAGAGATGTGAGGAATCACAGTACAAATTATAAAAACAGAAAAATATATACTGATCTCTGTATATTTGCAGAACAGTAAGACAACAGATATCTAAGCAACAATTTAGCTCTATAATACAGAATAATACAGAAAAATATACTCGGTTCTATATATTTGCAGATAGTCTTGTAAGGCTCTCTCTTAGTGCACAGGTTCCGATTTAAATGCAGGCTGTTATTAACAGGTCAAATTAAGGGAACCTGGAGTTAAGCAACACACAAGCTATAAAAACTGGTTATATCAGCTGAAGACAAGGCAGAAAATGAGGGGGGGAGACAGTTTCAACAAAGATGTGAGGAATCACAGTGCAAATTATAAAACCAGAAAAATATATACTGATCTCTGCATATTTGCAGAACAGTAAGACAACAGATATCTAAGCAACAATTTAGCTGTATAATACAGAATAATACAGAAAAATATACTCAGCTCTGCATATTTGCAGATAGTCTTGTAAGGCTCTCTCTCAGTGCACAGGTTCCAATTTAAATGCAGGCTGTTGTTAACAGGTCAAAACTAAGGGAACCTGGAGTTAAGCAACACACAAGCTATAAAAAACAGTTATATCAGCTGAAGACAAGGCAGAAAATGATGGGTGGGGAGACAGTTTCAAAAGAGATGTGAGGAATCACAGTCCAAATTATAAAACCAGAAAAATATATACTGATCTCTGTATAGTTGCAGAACAGTAAGACAACAGATATCTAAGCAACAATTTAGCTCTATAATACAGAATAATACAGAAAAATTTACTCAGCTTTATATATTTGCAGATAGTCTTGTAAGGCTCTCTCTCAGTGCACAAGTTCGAATTTAAATGCAGGCTGTTATTAACAGGTCAAAATTAAGGGAACCTGGAGTTAAGCAACACACAAGCTATAAAAAACGGTTATATCAGCTGAAGACAAGGCAGAAAATGAGTGTGGGGGGGGGGGGTGGAGACGATAGTTTCAACAGGGATGTGAGGAATCACAGTGCAAATTATAAAACCAGAAAAATATATACTGATCTCTGTATATTTGCAGAACAGTAAGACAACAGATATCTAAGCAACAATTTAGCTCTATAATACAGAATAATACAGAAAAATATACTCAGCTCTATATATTTGCAGATAGTCTTGTAAGGCTCTCTCTCAGTGCACAGGTTCCAATTTGAGAAAGATACAGTGATTCCTCTGAAACATGCAGATACAAATCAGCACCACCATCACCTGAGAATGTCCTGTTTCCTCCTCTCAGCTATAGAAAAGGAGTTCATTTGGTGAGCAGGCAAAGTGCAAAAGAACCAGAGAATGTCTCTGACTTCCTGACAAAACTACCATACCCAGACTTAGCTTGCACATTCGATAACAGATACCTTAAAGTACATATTGGTATTGGGATCCTAGTACAGTGACCATAAATATCAGTGTCAAAGAAATGCTTGCCTTGATCTGTGCCCTGCAAGTCTTCACAAACACTCAGAGCTAGTGATATGGTACATCAGCCTCCAAGCAGGGGTGGACTGGGACAAAAATTAGACTCTGGCACCATCAGAACCACCAGCTCATTTTCGCTAACTAGTGTGGGATATTGAAATACTTAAGAAAAACAGGGAAAATGGATTAAAATAAAGCAAACTGAGAAATGCTGAAACAATCAATAAAATAAAAGTGTCCCAATCTAGACTGTTTTAAAAACAGTTCAGAGACAAAAAAGATAGTGTTTTTTTTTTAAAGTGAAACTCAAGCACGCATGCAAGCTGCTCTGAGTTCTGCGTAGAATCTCATTCAACTTTACACACTAGCTTGCAGTTCGAACTGTTACTAGTATGTAAAGTTTAATAATTAAACTTTTTTCTTTCTTTCTTTTTTTTTTGCGAAAGTTGATGGGCTGCAGCCCAGCAGTCCAATACCACGAGCTGCCCCTGACTAAGACTGAGCTTATTATAAATTTTGTGTAGAATGAAATGTGCTGGGTAGATGGGAATAGGGAAAAAACAACACAATCACTTTGTCACGCGCTACTTCCTTTGAAATAGACTAATAAACTAATACACATAAACACATATGAGTATACCACCATCTTGATGCATAGTTGCGTATATGACGCACCTCATACTCCAGCCTTGTCAGCTGTAAACATTTTACAATTGAATATGACTAATAACACTTTGGATGCATTTGGACCAGAGCCAGATGAAGGTCAAATGGTGCCCTAGGCAGAGTAATAGATGGTGGGTAGCCACCCAGAGCTGCCCCTCCTGCAGCAACCACCTACCCTTCTTCAGCAGACCACTCCCCAGCCATTCCAGTGTTCCATTACTTGGATATTTCTCCCTGATTACCATAAACACTGTTCAAACCTGTCAGTGTGCATATTGCTTTCTTATTTACTTCTACAGTGACTACAGATATTGAAATAAAATAGCACAAACACTGATAGCCATTTGCTAAACAAACAATACAGTCTTGCAATAAAAACAGACTCGACATGAGCAGCAAACTTCTCTGCTGTTGAAACTCACATTCATTGAGATGGCATGAAAACCCGCATTCAAGGAAAATGCATCTGGCCAGTGGAGGATTATGTTTACCTTTGAGCTGTTTTCAAACCATAGGCTCCTTGCACAGATTTTTAGAGCCATATATACCTGTATGTGTTCTTTGATTCACCTTCCTGATTGTATTAAATTATATTAATTGTATAATACAGCACCACTTGTTAGAATGTGTTTTAAGTCTGTAGTTTT
The DNA here is from genome assembly GCF_019279795.1 of Protopterus annectens. Taxonomy (NCBI): domain Eukaryota; kingdom Metazoa; phylum Chordata; order Ceratodontiformes; family Protopteridae; genus Protopterus; species Protopterus annectens. The sequence goes on from NC_056749.1 coordinate 32,122,114, forward strand.
GCACATTCTTTCAGTAAACAATGAAACAAAATGTATGAACCAATAATGACAAAACTACCTATTTCAGAAAATGTCAACCATAAAAGGCCACTCAGACATCTGTCATTGCAATCCACCAATATTAGTCAATAAGCACAATCTGTGCAGAAGTAAAAGTCATCCGAATAATTCCATATTAAAGAGATCTGTAACCAATGAAGAGGTTATTACTGGCAAATATCTTTACTTTTCAGTGTTTCATCTACAAATTCAGTGCCTGATGCCTTTGAAGAGTTAAACTGCCTATGGTACATAAAAAAATGTTAAGCTGGTAATACTGCAATAGAGAACGACTGACTGACAAGTTCATAGTTACTAGGCATCTCATACAAAGGAGGGCACACTCAGGAGTGCAGAACCTCTATCCCCCTTAAAATCACCAAATAATCAGCAATCAAAAGGGCACTGCAATATCAGCTGTCCATCTGCATGGTGTAGGAGTAGAATCCACAGCCTTCTACCAAAGGCAATTATGCTACTAACACTGATTTCAAATGCTACAGCACAATCAGCGACTGCCACTTGTTAAACAAAACAGTTAGTTGCACATTGAAAACAGACTTTATCCCAAAAGTATCTCACCAAGAGGATCAAGGGTCTCAAACAGATGCCATATGCTGCTCGGTTAAAAAAACTCCAGCTCTACTCAGTTGCATACCGCCTACATCGAGGCGATCTATGCCTGACATACAAAGCTATGTCAAATCCAGAATTAATGGACATGCTCCACCTCAGTAAATCTAAATCCCTTAGAGCCACACGCTCGAGGGACTTGAACCTCAGCACAGAAATAAATAGAACTTGCTGGAGGGACAGGTTCATAACCCAGAGGCTCCCTTTGCTCTGGAATAGAATTCCAGTTCATGTGAGGCAGAGCACCTCACTGAATCTCTTCAAGAAGAATCTCGATAGGTGGATGGGGGATCGTAGGTTTGTCCCAGGGATTACTCCCATGTCACTATTAGACAGAGGCACAGTAAACTACACCTTAAAAAGGGCATAGTATGCTCAAATCAAGGGGTGGCATAAGCCATACAGAATCGAGCTAGGCTTATAATTGCCCCAGGGCAGATAGCCTAGTATGAACCTATGAACCTATGAACTTAGCATCTTCTTCTTCTTTCAACTTTTTCCTGGTTAGGGGTCACCACAGCGGATCACCTGTCTGCTCATGATTGGCAGTGGAGTTTTACAGTGTCGAGTTGCCAGCCCGGAGCCCAACCTTCCACAGAAGGCACACACATGCACACACTCACACCTAGGGCCAATTTAGAGTGTCCAATCTACCTACAGCATGTCTTTGTGATGTGGGAGGAAACCGGAGCACCCGGAGGAAACCCATGCGACCACAGGGAGGACATGCAGACTCCACACAGAAGGCACCCCAGCTGAGAATCGAACCGGAGAACCTCTTGCTGTGAGGCGGCAACGCTAACCACTGCACCACCGTGGCCGCCTGAAAACAGACTTAGCATTAGCAACAGTAAACTTCTCTTCCCTTGAAACTCACAATTTCATGAAAATGCACTGAAATTCTTAATCCCTTGAAAATGTACTAAAACTCATAATTCCCTGAAAATGTACTGAAACTCAAACTCACAATTCTGTCAGCAGTCTGGCAGTTGGTGTAGAGGATTCAGGCTCTTGTCTCCACCGGAGCTCACAATTCCTTCAGCAGTCTGGCAGTTAGTGTAGAGGATCTGACCTCTTGTCTCCACTGAAGCTTGTAATTCCTTCAGCAGTCCAGCAGTTAGTGTAGAGGATTCGAGTTCTTGTCTCCACTGAAGCTCACAATTCCTTCAACAGTCTGGCAGTTAGTGTAGAGGATTTGAGCTCTTGTCTCCACTGAAGCTCACAATTCCTTCAGCAGTCTGGCAGTTAGTGTAGATTATTCAAGTTTTTGTCTCCACTGAAGCTCACAATTCCTTCAGCAGTCTGGCAGTTAGTGTAGAGGATTCAGGCTCTTGTCTCTTATAACAAAGTTACAGGGTCAAGGCTGATCAAGTTAATTGACTGAGCTGCCTCCCCCAGCTAGGGCATTACATACCATACCTCCTTACCTCTCAACCTCTTAGCACATGAAACCTGGCAAAGCCTAAAATAATGGGGGTACAAAGGCCCAAAAATAGGGACAGATTTTAAATATTGCTCTTATAGACTTAGTTGCTAGAATAACAGGATTTGTGTTAGCATGCATTTTCTAAAGGATATGAAATCTGAAACTCACATATATGTCATTATTTGGTGACTTCAGTCCTCTGTGAATTGCCAGAAAACCACAACTTTTATGAGGAATAGGCCAAAAGTATGAGGCAAAAATTTGGACAGTTGAGTAGTATGCATACCTCTCGACCTCTTCGTGCAAGAAATGTGGACAAAGTCTGAAATGATGGTGATACAATAGCCCAAAATAGGGATAGATTTTAAGTATTGCTGTTTTTAACTTAGTTGCTAGAATAACAGGATTTGTGTTAGCCTGCATTTTCTGAAGGATATGAAGTCAAACTTGGTTTACTATCAAATGTTTGAAACTTACCTTAACACTGTTCATAAAGTCAAGGGTAAAGGTGCACAAGTTTAAAATTGCGAGTGGAAATCCTGTTACTTCTGAAACATCGACATGTAGCTTGCATCCATGGTTTTGAGTGTCACATTGGATAGCACTATAGTGGGGATTGGGAAAAGTACTCTTTTCCTCACTGTAGTGCGATCTTGGAGTTAAAATATATAATTAGCGGGGGGGGGGGACATGAGGGGGGGGGGCTTTCCTCCCTGCAAAATGTTTGTAGAACATGTCTGGATGTCCAGGTAAGTTGGGTAATGTCGATAATGTCAATAATGTCAAATTCAACATACCAACATTACCGCATTTATTGTTGTGAGCGAACGGTGTGCACATTTTTGCCATTTCGATTGGATTAGGGCATTACTCACAAAACTGATTTGCAGAATTTTGATAGTAAACCATCAAACTCATATATATGCCATTATTTAGTGACTTCAGTACTCCACAAATTTCCAGAAAAACCACAGATTTTGTGATAAATGGATCAAAACTATGAGGCTAAATCTGGACAGTTGAGAGGTAGTTTAAAAACACACACAGACACACACACACGCATGCGCACACACACCCACACACACACACACACACACACACACACACACACACACACACACACACACACTTTCTCATAGAGAAATGGAACAGCTAGTTTAAATTACATACACATACATACATGCACGCTTTCTGTCTCATTCAGAAATGAATGGAACTGCTAGTTTAAATTATGCATAAACACACACACACACACACACACACACACACGCTTACCTTCTCTCTTACCAGAACAGCTATTTTTAAATTCCATGCGCAAATGTGGAATGACTTTACATCAGCAGTGGCATATGTGTGTACAACGCATGTATGGTCCTCCTTAAAGGAGAAGACATTCGAAGAGCTCCGGCCCACCTGCCCATTTTGGCACTGGTTCTTCTGGCATTTACCAGAACTGCCAGACATCCAGTCCATTCCTGCAAGCAAAGAGGATCTGCTTATGCCAGTTATACAATGTACTGACAAAAGCAATGGTACCTTGCATTTCAGCATGGCCTTCTCCTTAAAGTTGTGTCTATTTCCTCTTCAGTGGCCAGGCAGGCAGCTAGCTTTCCAGTAGATCCACAGTAAATCCCCATGAATGGATTATAGGTCAGGAAACCTTCAGGCATATAGTATGGTCTTGGTAAACCCCTTGGATGGATTTGTGTCCCCCCAAATTGCCAGCTGACTGAATGTGTGGCATAGAGGTATAAATCCCTGACTACAACCTAACAACAAGGGGTCAGTTAGTGGCCCCAGCACTGGAAAAGCCAATCAGGTGGGAGGAGAATAAAGAGCAGGGCCCACTTACCTGTCTGCCTGAGAGCACACAGCAGGCATGATTTTGTTGGTGAAGATTGAGTAAACAACCTTCAGTGCTTTCTCAGAAGGAAGCTGAGAAGTTATTCTGTCTTACATTTCTTGTGGAGGTAAATGGCATCCCAACAGAAGATACATCCATTGCACACCCAACCAATGGGTTGCTGTAAGCTGAGCTTGTGAGGGGGTTAGAGATCATGCAAAGAAATCCCTTAATGGCTGCATGCATAACATCTTCTGTGATTGGCTGCTACCCATGGTGTGGAGGAGGACTAATGCATAGTGAAGGGTTTGTTGATTAGCATCCACAAAGTGGGGAAAAAAAACTTCCAGATCAAAAAAATTCTGCTATGTATACCCATATCAAGAAGCACAGCACACAGATGTTCTTTCAGTTACTGGAAGAAATGACTACTTTATGCCTTCCCTGTAGTCCCTGTCATACTAAACATACAGATGAAGGCCAGAGAGGAAAGGATCAGTATCATCCTTATAGTGTCCTTCTTTCACAAACAGCCTTGCTTTCCTAATGTCTACACCTCCTAAAAGGAAAACCTATGATCTGATGTTGTCAATCTTCATTCATTCTTGATGAATGGGACTCGGTTCCAACTCCTCAGAACTGGCTCAGCCTTTATACAGCTTGCGCCAGACAAAAACTCTTGAGCTAAGACTCTACCCACAATGCCTCTTTTTCCATTACCTCAGATCACGTTTGCTGCTGTGATAACAAGATGCATCAGCTGATACTCTCCAGCTAAATGCTTTTATTATATCTATATACCTTTAGATTCCTTCAAAACTTGCTCCATATATTTTAAAGTAGCTATTTCTTTCTATTGTACTCTTTGGCGAGAATGTGTTTGCATATAAATTATGTCCCTACCCTTTTTACCTAACGGTATTGTCCATTACTATCGTTGGTAATTTTGTTTTCCTGCTCTTCCTCTTCACCTCTTAGGTAATCTCTTTTGATACCATCGCTGGTATCTACCTCTTCTTTTTACCAATTATAGGTATTTCTTCCTATATTTTCTTTCTATAAGTTAAGAGTGTAAGTGTGTGTGTGATCTCTTTAAAATGGGGGAGAAGCAGAAAGGCACATCAGGTTTTGAGCAGTGTCCAATTCAGTTGGGCATCTTTTGTGTGTATATTCTTTGGGTGCGCCCCACTTAGAAACTGTTTATAAGATCTGCCAAGGTTTCGGTTCCAGAATTTGGCAGAACATTGAAATAAGTTGATTTTAAAGGGATTGTTAAAATCCTCTTTTGACAAAGCCTTCTCTAAGTCAGAGTCTACCAAAACTGAACTTAAAGAGAGAAGCCACTCAGTGCTGAGCTTACCATCGGTACTGGACTCCAAAACTTATAAGTCTCCGATTCCATCAATGTCTTCAGAGCCAAAGAGCAAAGTTCCAAAATTGATTGTGAAACAGCCTTCAGCATCGATAGTTATGTTCCCAGCAGTACCGATGGTTTCTGCACTGATCTTGACTACATTGGCACCGACAGTCTCATCGGTACCAACCTTGACAGTCTTGGCACTGATGACTTCATTGACTTCCCACTCAGTTCCAACTTCTCTATTTGCTCTGCAGCATACGATGCCAAAGCTCAAAGTATTTGCACCTCCCAGAACAAGATATTCTCTTTCTACAGACCCCTTTCTGGGTCAACTTCCCAGTCCATTTGTGGATAGGCCAGACTCTCCCTCAGGGATGTTGGTCCGTTCAACCAGAAGTCTTTCCTAGGTAGACGTAATGAAATTAGTGGATCGGCTTTTGGTGGCCAGGGGTCTTTCCGCACCCACTCAGACCTCCCTCCATCCTGGAGCTGAGGCCTATTCTCCCAGGACTTCTCCAGATTATCCCTCTCCAACCTCTTTTTTAGGTTCTGAGCCAACCACTTTGATTACCCTGGTTCCAGCTGTTACGGTGCAAACAGAAGCTCCTTCTTTGGTACTGGGATCATCTCTGATGTCTTCAGCTCAATTGTAACCGATAGACACCCAGGGCTGTAGTTCAGCTGTAGGTTTGGGGGGGGGGGTACAGTATGGTACTGATTGCTCGGAGCCATTGTTGGTTCTTGGGATCCTGACAATTTTGGACTCTCTCCCAGCTACTGTTTTGGAGGGCAGTCCTTTGGAGCATAGTGTGACAGCGGTTCTGAGGTTGTCTTTCTTGGTTCCAGACTCTCATCCCTCTTTGGGGGGCCTGCTTTTCAGATTATGGAGAGAGCTTTAGCCTCTGCAGGCTCTCAGCTGACTCCATCTATGTCAGAGTATCACATATTTCTACCTTCTGGACCACAGCTGCCACCATCTCTCATGTAGGGACAGCAGGCACTAAAATGGCAAGATATTTGTTCAGGGCCCTTCTTCTGAGTCCTCCTCAGAGATTCCCACTGAGGAACCACCCTTTAAAAAGTCTTGAAAGAGGAAGCATCTAGATTTCCCCAGAAGAATCTGTCATGGAAGACGCAGACTACGATGAAGGGGAGGGTTTCCCCCAGTCACCCCCTGAAGATGTCTCATTTGGAGACATCCTAGAAATCTTAAAACAGAAGGGTCATTGGAAGTTCACAAACCTATCCTCAGAGGAATTTGTGTTCTTCCAGGCTTTAGGTGCTCACCCATCTACTTCCTGGGTGACCCCATCCACTGACAATCTTATTAAGCTTATCACACAGCGGGCGTGGAAGGCTTCTGATTCCATAGAGCTGATTCCCCAGAGGCCAGAGAAAATTTTAACAGCTCCTGAAGATCAACCACATTGGGGAAAGGGTTTAGCAGTAGATACCATGGTGGTGGCAGTGGCCACCATAAAGGAACTTGCCTAGTAGAGCTCTACTGTCCACCCTCCTAACTGAGAATCTCGGACGATGGACAGGTTTGGGAAGTGGGTCTTTGCATCATCGACCTTCACTCTTAGGTCCTTGAATTTCTTGGCACACTTTACTAGACTTCAAAGGGATCTGATAAAAGAGCTATCAGATACCCTAGCTTGAATATGTTGAATTCACCCATGCGGCTTATAACGTATGCAGCTGAAGGAATGACTAGGTCAGCAGGTTCAGGCATTGCCATAAGGAGCCACACCTGGATGCGGTTGTGTGACTTCATGGAACCTTTCAAGTCTTCCTTCATCAATACTCCTATTGATGGATATTCCTTGTTTGCCCCCAAAGTCAGAGACACACTAGCAAGATGTGAAAAACATGGAAAGACCCTTTCTGTTGTGGGCATTCATTTCTCTACTCCTCAACAACCCTACTCTAGGAATCAGAGGAGTGAGAAAATGTGGTTCAGAAAATCCCAAGGGCCTTTCTAGGACACACACATGGAAAATACTCCCCTCGGGGCAGGGGGGGAGGTTCTAATGGAAGGCACCTTCCACATGGCAGAAGAGGTCCATGAAATCAAGGCTACAGAGACTCTTTCTCTGGACAGCCCTACTAGCGCTCCTCAATGGAGGCCTGATTGCTTACCTCTGGAAGCAGTCGGGGGGGAGATTTTCACTGCACCAGACAGCCTGCCTATTGATAACGTTGGATACTTGGGTGCAGAGAATTATCACCAGACGTTACAAAATTCCCTTCACTCTCTTCCCAAAGTCCCCATAAGGAATCCCTGATGTTCCACCCAATCAGAGGGATCAAGCAGCTGTAGAGATTCAAAAGCTTTTGGAAAAAAGAGTCATCTAAGAAGTCCCACCAGACCAAAGAGGATCCGGATTTTACTCAAGATTCTTTTTAGTGCCAAAAAAAAAAACAAGGGACTGGAGACCAATATTAGATCTCAGCCTTCTGAATAAGTTCATTCACTATACAAAATTCTGGATGGTAATGGTTCAGTCTATCCTTCCCTTTCTGGAGGAGAATGATTGGATGTGCTCTATAGACCTTCAGGATGTGTATTACCACATAAAGATGGACAAATGCTCCAGAAGGTTCCTCTGCTTCTGGCTGGGTGCCAGTCATTTCCAGTTCAGGGTGTTGCCCTTCGGTCTCACCACAGCCCCCAGGGTGTTCACCAAATGCATGGTAGCGGTAACAGCTCACTTGAGGCTATGTGGATTCCAAGTTTTTCCATACTTAGACAACTAGCTCCTCACTGTCCCCACCAGGCATCTACTGCTTCAAGCCACAGACTTCATATTGAATCTTTTCCAGTCTTTGGGCATTACAATCAACAGAGAGAAATCCCAGTTGGCTCCAACACAAGACCTGGAATTTATAGGAGCACACCTCAATACAGTTTCTTGTGTAGCCTCTCTCTCTCTCTCTCTATATATATATATATATATATATATACACACAGACTTAAAAAAACAAGGTTGCAAGTACAACTCATCATATCCAAAAACAAGGTTCCTGCTTTCCTTGTCCTACAAGCTCTGGGATCTATGGCAGCAAACATAACTTTAGTGCCCCTCACAAGGTATCATATGAGGCTGCTTCAAAGGCTCATAGCAGTGCAATGGTCAATACTGGCACAGCCAATGTCTTATCCAATTTTGATAACAAACCACTGCAAGAAGAATCTATCATGGTGGATGAATTCAGAGGAAAATCTATAGGGCTGCACATTCACTCTCTCTCTCTGCCCACCGCCATAGTGACCATGGATGCTTCCCAGATTGTGTGTGTGTGGGGGGGTCATTATCTGGGAAGAACAGTTCAAGGCACTTGGTCCCCACAAGAGGCCAACTTGCACATACATGTCCTAGAATTGAGGGTGGTGCTTCTAGCATTGCAAGCCATTTAGTTTGTCCTTCCTTCAGGGATAATTGCAATCCAATCAGACAACATGACAGTAGTCTGGTACACCAACAAGCAGGGTGGAACCAGATCAAACCCCTGTGTTGAGAAGTTCTAAGGATTTGACGATGGCTATCACTTCCAATTGCTTTCTAATAGCAACGCATGTCCCGGGAAGCTCCAACATGATTGCGGACAAAGTGAGCAGATGCATCCTGCTGCCTCACAAATGGTCTCTCAATCCCAATATAACAATGAAAATCTTTTGTCCCTGGGGCCAGCCTTGCTGCAATCTTTTTGCCTCCCCAATAAACAACAAATGCAGCAGCTATTTTGTCCTAATCTCCCTGCAGGGGGAATCCCCAAGAAATGCACCCCTCCTCGACTGGCCCCTGGGACTACTTTATGCCTTTCCCATAATTCCTCAGATCCCCCTATTCTTGAAGATAGACCAAAGGTTGATAAGCAAACTGATCCTCATTGCACCCTATTGGCCCCACCAAGTCTGGTTCCCCTTCCTTTGGCCTCACCTGATTCACCGTCCTTGGATTCTGGACCTAGTTCCAGACCTGCTGTCTCACCCACAGGGATTGGTGCACCCCAACCTTCACAGTCTCAAGCTGACAGCTTGGTATCTCCAATTCCATTAATTGCCAGGTAGAACAAATTACCTTCCCCATTGCAAAAAATCCTTCTGGCTTCTCATAAACCATCCACCAGGAAACTCTGTCTTAGCAAATGGAAGAGATTCTCAATCTGGGCCTGTATGAATAATTTTGATTCTTTTTCAGCACAGTTTGACAAGGTCTTGGAATTTCTGGCTTCACTTTTTGAACTAGGAGCTTCTGCTTCCACCATCAAAGTCCAGTTAGCAGACATTTCCAGTTTCCACAATGGATTTGATGATCATACCTTGATTTCCCATCATTTATGCAAAACCTTTCTTTAAAGAACTTTACATCTAAATCCCCCATTCAAGGATCCTATAGCACCATGGGATTTGACCTTAGTGCTACAATCTTTAGTCCTTCAGCCCTTTGAGCCAGCAGCTACTTGTGATCTCAAATTCCTGCCATGGAAAACGTTTGCTGGTGGCCATCGCTTCTGCCAGCAGAGTTTCTGAATTGCAGACATTTTGTGTGAAACACCCTTATATAATTTTTCACAAGGATAGGATGTTGTTAAGAACCAATCCATTCTTTCTACCTAAAGTGGTCTCAGAATCTAATATTAACCAGACTATAGATTTGCCCGTTTTTTCCAAATTTTTCAAATAAAGGTGAATACTGCTTGCATCTGCTGGATGTTCACAGACAGTTACATTTCTGTCCTGACAGAACCAGTCTAGAAAATCAGACCAATTATTTGTGTTCTTTTCAGGTTTAACTTTGGGTAAACCTGTCTCAAAAGTTAATTTATCAAAATGGCTTAGGGATTGTGTTACTTTCATTTAAAATCATGATAACCGCAAGTTGCCTGCACCTATTCCACCATATCTGTATCCACTTCGACTGTTTTCCATTCCAAGGCCTGCATGGAAGAAATATGTGCAGCCACAATGTGGTCCACTCTCCATACCTTTATCACTCATTACAAAATTAGATATGATTTCCAGGGGAAGACCATCCTTTGACTCTATGGTACTCAGGAATATCCTTCATTAGGGCTACCCAGGATGTAAGGTAGCTCGGGACTTTGTCCCATCAGTCAAGAATGAATGAAGATTGACAACATCAGATAAAGAAGTTATGTCCTTACCACAACATTCCATCTGAGTTGTCGATCTTCATTCATTCTTGGCTTCCCACCCTCCTGCCCCATCCTTAGGACTTCTGGAGGTTCGGACATTTGTTCTGGGAGGTTTTTAGGGTTTGCCTAGACAGGGCTTCTGTTATCCTATACTTTGGCTGCAAACTCGATCTGAGGAAATGGAAAGAGGGGCATTGTGGTTAGAGTCTTAGCTCGAGAGTTTTTGGCTGGAGCAAGCTGTATAACGGCCAAACCAGTTCTGAGGAGTCGGAACCAAGACCCATTTATCAAGAATGAATGAAGATCGACAACACATATGGAATGTTATGGTAAGGACATAACTTCTTTCTTCTTCACAAACATCGCTTCCTGTTCACTCAATAAAAGGATGGACTAGTGTTTCTGGAACTAGCCAGCCTAGTGTTTCCGGAACTAGTCAGCCTCAGCTTGACTGCTTGGAACACAGGTCCCTGATACAAACTGGGAAACCTATAAATCAGATTTCATTATATCTTGAAAGAAACTATGAAATCTTTTTTAGGAATTAGTACTGTAATCACAACAGAGGCACCATTTTCAAGTTAGTTGCCTTTTCTAGCAGGTCTGTGATCACCTCATCAGCTGCCCTCTCCTCAAAGTAAGTTTATGTGTGTGAAAATAAGTAATGTAACTAAACCGATTCATTATCAAGAGAGAGGAAATTCACAAGAGAGTAATGCAAACTGCTGCAACATGACTTTTGAAGCAATACACTGTAGAACACAGAGAGCTGTGCCTGACTATTAGAGGTACACAGCTAGGTAGTTGTTTTTGAGGTGCAGAATAAATGTGCAGTATCATAAAACTGTGCAGCTAAAGTGCCAGTGTTTGCTATACTTGTAAAAATGTGTTCTTATTGTATAGTGCTTTATTACAATGTTACAGTTTTACGGAGATAATGAGATGTTAGGATGTCATGCTATGTCAGTGTGTATAGTACTTTGTCAGTGGTTTTAAATATCTATACTATTTTATGGATGTCTAGAAATACTTGTAGGTAAACTCTGCTAACAGAAAGGTAATCTAGCATATCTGCAAGCAGCATGGGACAGTTAGCTAACAAACTTACCCCTTCTTCCTGGGATAATTGTTAGCAAACAGCAAAGGCACTTCAGTGGCTGCGGTAAGGTTATGTAGTTAATTGTCTCTCTCTACATTTTAGCCATGTTATTTATATTTAACACTACCCATCACCTGCAAAACTCTATGCTAAACTTAGCATTTATAACCCTTATTCTGTATATTAATTAATTAATAGTTTGTGTAGAATCTGCCCCTCAAAACAACACACTTTGCCATCCCTTGTCACAGTGTGAGAACAGAAGTATACCAGTCATTCTAGTGACAGATATTCGCCAAATAAAAGCAGCCAATATATATATATAAACAGCAATACATTTTAACTATTATTTGTGTAGCTCAGGGATTTAGACAGCTGATCATGTGTTGCATAAAGTTCCCAACAGACAATCATATTCAGACTTGTCACTGCCCCTTTTTTTGTAACATCTAGAAGCTCTTACAGGACAATTTGGGTCTGAATGAAGAGAAGATAACATCAACAAGCAAAGGAGAGTAGTATTGCTGACAGTGAATTCATCCTCATGTCTTGGTGAGTACCTACACAAGGTGCACCCTGTTTTTACAGAAATCTCACCAAGACAACATTGATATCTAGACTGCATTTTATATATAACACACAGAAGTATGTTAAAAAACAAAAAAAGACAGCTGGGTGCACGAGTTCCAGGATAAACAAAAGGGCCCAATCCTGGCATGCATGGTGGTGCCAGGACTGGAAAAAATAACAGTGTAGAATCCTCAAGACACAGAAACCTTCCTACAATGGGGTTAGGCCAGGCTAAGGGGGAGGATGCCCCCCCCCCCATTGTAAAAGGAAGCAGTAGTCCCCAAAAGTAACAAAAACTAACAGACCAAATAAGAGCCATAAAGATGATAGAGTGGGCTATTGAAGATGAGAAAGAAATTATGTATTGTTACTATTATATAAGATGCCCAGAATTTCCAAATATAAGATACTCAAAAAGATAAGAGAGAAATTAGAAGAAAGAAAAATACTTCCACAAGAAAAACTGTCAAAAGTTTAAAATGCAAATTTCTGTTCATTTATACAACAGATCCATGAAAAAATCATTATATAAACCAAGAGCCTTTGGGCCATTTAGAAAAAGAAGTGACTGAGGAAGTGTGAAAATATAAAGAACAAGACTTATAGATTTTTGAAAAGTATTAAAAAGAAATATGGAAATGGGAAAGACAAAGAGATTTAATGTGGTGCAGTATTTATGCAAAGGAGAAAGCAAAACTAATCAATACAAAAAGAGCAACACCAAAGATGTTTGAAGAGAAACACAGGCAAAGGCTTCCAGATATGGAAAATTTCACAATACGAAAAATAAATAAATAAGAAAAGAAAGTAGAGAAGAGAAATTAAAGAAATAGAAACTGAAGTTATGTATTACTTGTGAAGTGAATGATTTAGTGTGAAAAACCCATCGCTGGTAACGTCACACTATTTAAAGAAATGGAACCTGAAGATATGTATTACTTGTGAAGTGAATGATTTAGTGTGAAAAACCCATCGCTGGTAACGTCACAGTATTTAAAGAAATAGAAACTGAAGTTATGTATTACTTGTGAAGTGAATGATTTAGTGTGAAAAACCCATCGCTGGTAATGTCACAATATAGAAATAGAAACTGAAGTTATGTATTACTTGTGAAGTGAATGATTTAGTGTGAAAAACCCATCGCTGGTAACGTCACACTATTTAAAGAAATAGAAACTGAAGTTATGTATTACTTGTGAAGTGAATGATTTAATGTGAAAAATCCATCACTGGTAACATCACAGTATTTAAAGAAATAGAAACTGAAGTTATGTATTACTTGTGAAGTGAATGATTTAGTGTGAAAAACCCATCGCTGGTAATGTCACAGTATAGAAATAGAAACTGAAGTTATGTATTACTTGTGAAGTGAATGATTTAGTGTGAAAAACCCATCGCTGGTAACGTCACAGTATTTAAAGAAATAGAAACTGAAGTTATGTATTACTTGTGAAGTGAATGATTTAGTGTGAAAAATCCATCGCTGGTAACGTCACAGTATTTAAAGAAATAGAAACTGAAGTTATGTATTACTTGTGAAGTGAATGATTTAGTGTGAAAAATCCATCACTGGTAACGTCACAGTATTTAAAGAAATAGAAACTGAAGTTATGTATTACTTGTGAAGTGAATGATTTAGTGTGAAAAATTCATCACTGGTAACGTCACAGTATTTAAAGAAATAGAAGCTGAAGTTATGTATTACTTGTGAAGTGAATGATTTAATGCGAAAAATCCATCGCTGGTAACGTCACAGTATTTAAAGAAATAGAAACTGAAGTTATGTATTACTTGTGAAGTGAATGATTTAGTGTGAAAAACCCATCGCTGGTAATGTCACAGTATTTAAAGAAATAGAAACTGAAATTATGTATTGCTTGTGAAGTGAATGATTTAGTGTGAAAAACCCATCGCTGGTAACGTCACAGTATTTAAAGAAATAGAAACTGAAGTTATGTATTACTTGTGAAGTGAATGATTTAGTGTGAAAAACCCATCGCTGGTAACGTCACAGTATTTAAAGAAATAAAAACTAAAGTTATGTATTACTTGTGAAGTGAATGATTTAGTGTGAAAAACCCATCGCTGGTAATGTCACAGTATAGAAATAGAAACTGAAGTTATGTATTACTTGTGAAGTGAATGATTTAGTGTGAAAAACCCATCGCTGGTAACGTCACAGTATTTAAAGAAATAGAAACTGAAGTTATGTATTACTTGTGAAGTGAATGATTTAGTGTGAAAAATCCATCGCTGGTAACGTCACAGTATTTAAAGAAATAGAAACTGAAGTTATGTATTACTTGTGAAGTGAATGATTTAGTGTGAAAAATCCATCACTGGTAACGTCACAGTATTTAAAGAAATAGAAACTGAAGTTATGTATTACTTGTGAAGTGAATGATTTAGTGTGAAAAATCCATCGCTGGTAACATCACAGTATTTAAAGAAATAGAAACTGAAGTTATGTATTACTTGTGAAGTGAATGATTTAATGCGAAAAATCCATCGCTGGTAACGTCACAGTATTTAAAGAAATAGAAACTGAAGTTATGTATTGCTTGTGAAGTGAATGATTTAGTGTGAAAAACCCATCGCTGGTAATGTCACAGTATTTAAAGAAATAGAAACTGAAGTTATGTATTGCTTGTGAAGTGAATGATTTAGTGTGAAAAACCCATCGCTGGTAACGTCACAGTATTTAAAGAAATAGAAACTGAAGTTATGTATTGTTTGTGAAGTGAATGATTTTGTGTGAAAAACCCATTGCAGGTAACGTCACAGTATTTAAAGAAATAGAAACTGAAGTTATGTATTACTTGTGAAGTGAATGATTTAGTGTGAAAAATCCATTGCTGGTAATGTCACAGTATTTAAAGAAATAGAAACTGAAGTTATGTATTACTTGTGAAGTGAATGATTTAGTGTGAACAATTCATTGCTGGTAACGTCACAGCATAAGAGAAAAATGAAAGCTCAAATTAAGGATGAACAGGTGGAATGGAAAACATCTTAATACTTGCCACATGAAAATACTCTGGAGCCTTTAGTAGAAAGCCAGTACAAACATTCAGTTGGAGTTGCATAGCAAGGGAAGGAGGACGAAACAGTGGTAACACGAATGCAGGCAGTGTTGTGGAGTGATAGGCCAGTGAGTTCCCACACTAAGGAGCAACGGATGATGCAGGATGCAGCTAAAGAGAATATGTCACAGGAAGATGTTCTGGAGCTTTCTGTAGAATGCCCACAGGAAATGGGAAACAGAGAATGTGCCCTCAGTTTAGAATAAAATGATCTAAGGGAAGAGTTGCTTGATTTAATAGAGATAGATAGACATATTAAGATGAATGAAAGAAATAGATTACAGAAAGTCAATAGAACACAAAATGTTAGAAATCTGATAAAACAAATGAACACAGTAATCATGACTATTAACAGAAATGCATGAGATGTAGCAGAACAAAATAGGATATATTACTGTGCAGCTAAATTAATAACAGATAAAGTCTTACCACAAAAACAAATGTTAATAAGGGAAAGGGAGGGGAGAAATCAAGTGCCATCATGGAAGTATTGTACACAGAAAACTATAAAGCAATTAAAACAAGAAGTGTCACTGTTAGAAGAGTATAGAAGAGGGAACAGATCAACAAAAATTTTTAGAAGGACAGACTTGATAAAAGCAGTATGCAGTATCAGAACAGACCAGTATCTACTGTACACTATTACAAATAATAAACTAACAATATCAGCACAGGAAGAAAACTTGGAAGATATTCAGATAAATATAAAGGAAATGTACAAAATAATCAGTTCATCGATGACCCCAAAAAGTTTTATACAGAATTGGGAAACAAAGTAAAATGAATAGAAACACCACCAAAAAAACCCCGAAATAGACACATTTTGGATAAATACCTATGAAAACCATGTGGAACATAACAAAGATGCAGAATGGATAGAAGAAATAAAAGAAAAAGTAAGAAGTTCAGATGTACAGGATATGAAATGGGATGAAGTAAAGGCCAGAGAGATTGAAGATGGCCAGAGAGGGAGGTTGTTATAACGGTTAAGGTGTTTACCTTACAAACACAAGGTACAGGGTTTAATTCTTCCATGAGGCAATTGGCTAGACTTAAAATGGCCCACAAGGGCAGTTAGCCTAGTACTAATCTATCTAGTACCTACTTATGAACCTATCTTCATTAGCACTATTCAAGAAAAATCTTGATGAGTGGATGGGAAATAGGAAATACACCCCGGGGATCACTTCTGTGTCTCTGCTCGACAGTGGCACAGGAAAATAACTTTCTTAGGTGACGTAAGCCAGGGAACCTTGTTGGCTAGGCTTACTTAGGCCATTGGACCAATAGCCTAGTACCTACCTATGAACCTATGAAATAAAATTGGAAAACCCTAGCCCCAGATGCAGTACCTAACATCTGGCTAAAAGTATTAACATCTTTACATGAAGATTTAGCTATGTGTAAGAACTGTTTATATGTGCATCCTGAACAGACACCAGCCTGGTTGGCAACAGGAAAAACAATACTCCTACTTAAGAGTGAACCTGCAAGCTATCCTAAAAAAATATTGATCATTAACTTGCCTTCAGACAATGTATAAACTATGCACTAGAATTGATGCCAACAGAGTTTATATTCATTTAGAAGAAAACTCAATCATGGCAATAGAACAAAAGGATAATAAATGAAAGCCATATGGAACAAAGGATCATTTGTTGTTAAATAAAGTCATAATGGAGAACTGCAAAAAAGGGAAGAATCTAAGTATGACATGGATAGACTACAAAAAAGCATTTGACAGTATCCCACATTCATGGATAAAAGAGTGCTTAAAAATGCATAAGTTACACCTTACACTGATTGATTACATTACAGCGACCATGAAACAGTGGCAAACAACTTTGCAGCTAAGCCATGATGAAGGACAAATGATTTATAAAGATTCAAAGGGGGATATTCCAGGGTGACGCTTTGTCACCACTGCTCTTTTGGATTGCCCTTAACTCATTAAGCTGTCTACTTAACAGATCAGGTCATGGTAACAATTTGCCTCCCAGAAAACAAGAAAGTATAAAGAATTCTCATCTTTTTATGGAAGAGTTAAAGCTGTATAGTTTATCAGATGAGGAGCTACAAGCATAACTGCAATGGGTCAAAGCTTCCCCAGATGATATAAGAATGTCGTTTGGTCTTGATAAATGTGCAAAAATAATATTTAAAGCAAGAAAGCTTCAGCACCAAGAAAATATTAGTCTGGGACAGGAATGTGATATAAAGGAACTTGAGCAGGAGGGAGTGTATAAATATTTGGGAATCGATAAGAATAAAGCATGAACATGGTGAGAAATATTTTATTTTAAAGTCATAAAATACCAGGATTTGCAGGCAGAAACAAGGACAATGTGGAGAAAAGATACCCAGACAGTTTCAGTAGTAGTAGTAGGAGCAGTGGGTCTTATAAAATGAATTTACAGTCATATTTACATATTCTACCAATACATTTGACTGTGTATGAATTGCGGGAATCACTTCTGGGCAAAAATCACTTTTGGCTACTGTCAAAGATGAAAATAATACTAATTTCCTGAACTTTAATCATGCTTTACTTAGGAATGTGATCCATTCCTGTCATGGTACTGCAAATCCAAAAGACGTGGAAAATTAAAATGACATTTGAGTCCAAACCAACAACAGCCCTTCCCATCTAAGATAGAGATGCTTGTGGAGGCACAGCATGCAAATGCAGTGGCTTGGGTGATAAAGGCTGTAGGTTCAAGTCCCCTAGGCATTGCACAGTCTGGCAGCTAGCATAAAGGATTAAGGCCATGAGCTGTTAACAAGCTGCTTCCTGTGTTACAGGGTTTGATTCCTTTAGTTTTCATTTGCCTGCTATGTGGTCTTGCACAAGTTACTTAATGTGCTGTTGGACAAAATGAGAAATTGTGCTACACTCATTAATGGTCTCCTAGACCACATGCCTCATAACTACCTAAGAGCTCTGTGGTTTGGATGGGGTTGTCTTACCGAATCTTTTGGAAGGAAAACAGCCAGAGGAAGATCTTGCTTTCATGCAATGATATTGTAGAAGAATCTGGTAATGAGATCCACAGACTGATCAAAAAAATCCAAATGAATCGAATCCGGATAGGCGAATGAAGAAAAAGTTGTTTAATGAATATGAATACAAGTTAAAACCAATTTGTAGCACAAAATAACAAAAAGTAAGTGCTTTCATTTGTACTAATGACAAACATCCTCTGACAAATAAACGTAATTTCTTTCCTGTTTAAAATGCTGAATGAAAGTCAAATCACTTCTCTCATTTGCCCATCTCCCTGTGAGTCATGAATGACATAATTACATAACAACGCCCCTTCAAAGCATGAATACTATGTTGATGCCACCACGGACCCCGGGAACTACCGTCCCCATTAGTCTGACAAGCCTGGTCTGCAAGGCCATGGAACGTATCATCATGGAACTCATAAACAATGACCTTGGTAATCTCCAAACTCTGGACCCCACCCAGTTTGGGTTTGTAAAAGGCAGATCATGTCTCCTAAACCTGATAGACGTCTTTGAAGTGGTCATCAAAGCTGTAGATGAGGGTAAGGTGGTACACACAGCCTATCTAGATCTCGCCAAGGCTTTCGACACCATCCCCCACTCTGGAATTATAGACAAACTCACTAAACTAGGTATAAATCCCTATGTCACAAGATGGGTTGCCAACTGGCTCATTGACCAAACCCACACTGTGAAAGTAGCAGACTCTAAATCCAACTTCAGACCAGTGACAAGTGGAGTACCACAGGGTTCAGTCCTAGGTCCTCTCCTGTTTGGTATTTACTTCTCTAAAGTACAGACTAACACAGAAGGTCTTTGGCTAACAAAGCTCACAGATGATTGCAAACTAGAAGCCATAATCAAATCTCCTAATGATGTGGATATCCTACAAAAGGGCCTCACTGAGACAGATGCCTTGTGTCAAAGCCATGGCCTCAAGCTCAATGCCAAAAAGTGCATTGTCATCCCTTTTGGTAAAAACTCTGTACCCATGAACTATCACATAGGCGGTAGTCTGCGTAATACCAAAAGTGTGATAAGAGACCTTGGGAGGCAGGTGGACAGTAATCTCTCCTTTGATAATCACATTGCCACAGTAGTCAGGAAATCCTTCTATGTGGCACACCTCATCACAAAAGGTTTGTCATCCAGGAAAATAGAGGTCATTGCTCCCCTCTACTCGTCACTCATTAGACCCATTATAGAGTACAACGCCCCTTTTGGTATGTACCTCACAAGACATCTACGACAACTGGAAAGGCCACAGAAATACCTCACAAAGAGGATTACCAGCCTCAAACAGATGCCCTACGCAGACCATCTAAAAAAACTCCAGCTTTACTCTGTCGCATATCGCCTACTCAGAGGCGATCTCTGCCTAATATACAAAGCTATGTCAAACCCAGAGCTGTTGGACATGCTCCACGTAAAGAAATCCCAATCCCTCCAAGCTACATGCTCTAGGGACTTAAACCTTGTCACCACAATAAACAGAACATGCTGGAGGGATAGATTCCTGTCTCAGAGACTTCCCATACTCTGGAACAAACTACCTATCTATATCAAACAAACCTCCTCATCAGCACTCTTCAAGAAAAATCTTGATGATTGGATGGGAGATAGGAAATTTACCCCAGGGATCACTTCTGTGGCTCTGCTTGACAGGGGCACAGGAAAATAATTTTCTTGGGTGGCAAACGCCAGAGTACCTTTTGGCTATGCTTATATAGGCCCTAGGGCCAATAGCCTAGTACCTACCTATGAACCTATGAACTTATTATCCTATGTATAAAAAACTATAATAAAAATACAAATACATACTAATATTATATAATATATATAAAATATATAATATAATAAATAAAATGAACTTAGTTATGTACCATAAAAAATACCTATAAGAAATACTGACTAAGAAGGGCCTAAGAACTGCAGTGTTCCAGAGCCTGCATGGCCTAAGAAGGGCCTAAGAACTGCAGTGTTCCAGAGCCTGCAGGGCCTAAGAAGGGCCTAAGAACTGCAGTGTTCCAGAGCCTGCAGGGCCTAAGAACTGCAGTGTTCCAGAGCCTGCAGGGCCTAAGAAGTGCTGTGTTCCAGAGCCTGCAGGGCCTAAGAAGAGCCTTCGAACTGCAGTGTTCCAGAGCCTGCAGGGCCTAAGAAGGGCCTAAGAACTGCTGTGTTCCAGGACCTGAAGGGTGTGATGATGTGGCAATCATGCACAGCAAAGAGAGGCTGGGAAACACCGAAGTCACAAGAAGGGATGCTTGCATGCTTAGGTTATGTCAAATAGAAACAGGAGAGCTGTAGCACTTGTTAAACACAAAAAAAAAAAAAAAAAAAAAAAACAACAAAGAAAAGAAGACCTTTAGTAGGACTGAAACTAAAAGTAGAACCTGTACATAACATGTATTTTATCTGGGATAAAGTTGTAGGGCCTTTTGGATTCTGTGTACAAAGAATTTCACTCAGTAATACACTCAGAGGATAAAATATTTTGTATTGTTAACTTGGACACTCAGAAAACCATTGACACCTGCCTGGAACTTTTTTTTGTCCTGGCAGAACTATACCAAATTTAGAACCATTTTTTAATTGCTCTGTAAAATGTTGAGTCAGATATCTCAGACTCCATCCATCCATTCTTTTATCCCTGGAATGAATACATCATCATTGCTGTGAGAGTGCAGCCTAAAGGGAACCTGTATATACATTTAAGAACGGTCTAGAGAATAGGTTCACTAAAAACGTAATGTCACTCACCCAGTGTTATACCTATAGACCAGAATATGGGGATTTTGAGGTATCGGGAGCAGTTGAACAGCTGCTATTTTGTGGAGGTAATGAGAATTTGATGGAGAATAAATTAGAAGATGAAGTCAAGCAGGAAGAGGATCAAGTAATGAGAAATTGTAAGTTTAAATGCAGTAAATTTAATAAAGACAACTATCCTTGATTTAACTGTGAACAGAGGAGTCTGGAACAGTGGAGATATAAGATGAAAATAGGAGAAAACATGTTGAAAGATGAAAATTGAAAATGTAAGTAATTTTAAAATTGATAATGTTGAATGAGTTGAATAAAATGGGCAGGAATTATGACACTATACTAGTTCAAAAATGTTTTAAAAAATGTTACTGATGAAGTGCACAATCGGTTTGAAGCTTGCGAAATCAGATGAAAGGGATGAGTTATAAATACAGTTATAAATACATTCCAGAGGGAAAAAATGGGAATATATGGGAGACAGGATAAGGAAAAAGAGGATATTAAGGGATGGGGTGAAAAAGAGAATAGTAAATGAAAAAGATAATGATGTGTTGGCTTGAATGTCAACAGCATTAAAAACGAATTAAGAACATTCAATGTGTTGAAGCAGGAAGATAAAGCTGATATAATTAAATATATTTTTTAACAGTAGGACAGAGGTTGTGATGAAAACAGAGATTATGGAATTTAAGAAAGGAGAAGTGATCTGGAATAGAATTATTATTAATGAATATTGAAATAAAGATTATGAATGTGTTACTAAGCAGACCCACTGTTAATAAACAGGCTGGTTATAAGGACATACAAGGACAGAAACTTGTGAACTATAATTATACAGATTGTTTACAAAGGGAAAGAGTGGTGGTTATTTGATAGTATAAAAGACAAAAAAATAAAAGAAATGTTAATAAGACAAACATACCTTTTTAAGGGAAGGATGAAGAGTTTATTTTTAAAGAGAAAAGTAAGACTTGAGGCAATAATTGTTAGACTGAAAGATGAAAAATGTAAATAAAATAAAAGATAACAGAGACAGTGTGAAGGAAATGTACTCAATTAAGGAACTTGAGTTAAACAAAAGGGATGTTGAAAAGATAAGGAAAGAACAAATGGAGGAGATGCAGAAAGAGATGACTTTAGAAGAGTTACAAGAAATATTAAATTTAATGAGGCAAATTTCCTAGGGTTAGATTGAACAAGTTTTTTTTCTGTCTTTGTCCTCACTGTTTGTCAACCTTTAGCTATCTCCCAGCCAATGGGCCTACTTGTTCCCCATCACCAGGACAAGGTTGGACTAGTAGGAGGAGTCATTATTCAAACAGATGTCAAGGGTGATTATAGTGATTTTACTTAGCCCTAACATTTTCTTCTGGATCTTCAACTCACAGAGTAGAAGGGGACATGTCAAGGGCTGCCCATGCTGTTCACCCCTCACTCCCACACAACGGCTGCCCATGCTGTTCATCCCTCATGTCCATACAAGGGCTGCCCATGCTGTTCATCCCTCACTCCCACACAACGGCTGCCCATGCTGCTCATCCCTCATGTCCATACAAGGGCTGCCCATGCTGTTCATTCCTCTTGTCCACACAAGGACTGCCCATGCTGTTCATCCCTCACTTCCACACAAGGGCTGCCCATGCTGTTCATCCCTCATGTCTACGTGAGGGCTGCCCATGCTGTTCATCCCTCATGTCCATAAAGGGGTTGCCCATGCTGTTCATCCCTCACTTTCATACGAGGGCTGCCCATGCTGTTCATCCCTCATGTCCACACAAGGGTTGCCCATGCTGTTCAACATTCATGTCAGCACAGGGGTTGCCCATGCTGTTCACCCCTCATGTCCAAACAAGGGCTGCCCATGCTGTTCAACCTTCATGTCAGCACAGGGGTTGCCCATGCTGTTCACCCCTCACATCCACACAGGGGCTGCCCATGCTGTTCACCCCTCATGTCCACACAAGTGGTGCCCAAGCTGTTTATCCCTCATGTCCACATAAGGGCGACCCATGCTGTTCATCCCTCATGTCCATATAAGGGCTGCCCATGCTGTTCATCCCTTATGTCCACAGGAGGGTTGCCTATACTGTTCATCCCTCACGTCCACACAAGGACTGCCCATGCTGTTCATCCCTCACGTCCATACAGGGGTTGCCCATGCTGTTCATCCCTCATGTCCACACAAGGGCTGCCCATGCTGTTCATCCCTCATGTCCACACATGGGTTGCCCATGCTGTTCATCCCTTGTCCACACAGGGGTTGCCCATGCTGTTCATCCCTCATGTCCACACAAGGACTGCCCATGCTGTTCATCCCTCACTTCCACACAAAGGCCGCCCATGCTGTTCATCCCTCACTTCCACACAAAGCCTGCCCATGCTGGTCATCCCTCACTTCCACACAAGGGCTGTCCATGCTGTTCATCCCTCACGTCCACACAAGGACTGCCCATGCTGTTCATCTCTCATGTCCATACAGGGGTTGCCCATGCTGTTCATCCCTCATGTCCACACAAGGGCTATCCATGCTGTTCATCCTTCATGTCCACACAAGGGCTGCCCATGCTGTTCATCCCTTACGTCCACACAAGGGGTGCCCTTACTGTTCATCCCTCACATCCACACAAGGGCTGCCCATGCTGTTCATCCTTCACATCCACAAAGGGGTTGCCCATGCTGTTCATCCCTCATGTCCACACAAGGACTGCCCATGTTGTTCATCCCTCACGTCCACACAAGGACTGCCCATGTTGTTCATCCCTCATGTCCACACAAGAGCTGTCCATGATGTTCATCCCTCACATCCACACAAGGACTGCCCATGCTGTTCATCCCTCATGTCCACACAAGGGCTGCCCATGCTGTTCATCCCTCACGTCCATACAGGGGTTGCCCATGCTGTTCATCCCTTATGCCCACACAAGGGCTGCCCATGCTGTTCATCCCTCATGTCCACACAAGGGCTGTTCATGATGTACATCCCTCATGTCCACACAAGGACTGCCCATGCTGTTCATCCCTCACTTCTATACAAGGGCTGCCCATGGTGTTCATCCCTCATGTCCACACAAGGACTGCCCATGCTGTTCATCCCTCACATCCACACAAGGGCTGCCCATGCTAATAATCCCTCATGTCCACACAAGGGCTGCCCATGGTGTTCATCCCTCACATCCACACAAGGACTCCCCATGCTGTTCATCCTTCACTTCCACACAAGGGCTGCCCATGCTGTTCATCCCTCATGTCCATACAGGGGTTGCCCATACTGTTCATCCCTCATGCCCACACAAGGGCTGCCCATGCTGTTCATCCCTCACGTCCACACGAGTTGCCCATGCTGTTCATCCCTCACACCCACACAAGGGCTGCCCATGCTGTTCATCCCTCACGTCCACACAAGGGCTGCCATGCTGTTCATCCCTTACGTCCATACAGGGGTTGCCCATGCTGTTCATCCCTCATGTCCACACAAGGACTGCCCATGCTGTTCATCCCTCACTTCCACACAAGGGCTGCCCATGCTGTTCATCCCTCATGTCCACACAGGGGTTGCCCATGCTGTTCATCCCTCACTTCCACACAAGGGCTGCCCATGCTATTCATCCCTCATGTCCAAACATGGGTTGCCCATGCTGTTCATCCCTCACTTCCACACAAGGGCTGCCCATGCTGTTCATCCCTCATGTCCACACAGGGTTTGCCCATGCTGTTCATCCCTCACTTCCACACAAGAGCTGCTCATACTGTTCATCCCTCATGTCCACCCAAGGGTTGCCCATGCTGTTCATCCCTTATGTCCACACAAGGGGTGCCTTTACTGTTCATCCCTCACATCCACACAAGGGCTGCCATGCTGTTCACCCCTCATGTCCATACAGGAGTTGCCCATGCTCTTCATCCCTCATGTCCACACAAGGGCTGCCCATGCTGTTCATCCCTCATGTTCACACAAGGGCTGCCCATGCTGTTCATCCCTCATGTCCACACAAGGGCTACCCATGCTGTTCATCCCTCATGTCCACACAGGGGTTGCCCATGCTGTTCATCCCTCACTTCCACACAAGGGCTGCCCATGCTATTCATCCCTCATGTCCACACATGGGTTGCCCATGCTGTTCATCCCTCACTTCCACACAAGGGCTGCCCATGCTGTTCATTCCTCATATCCACACAGAGGTTGCCCATGCTGTTCATCCCTCACTTCCACACAATGGCTGCCCATGCTATTCATCCCTCATGTCCAAACATGGGTTGCCCATGCTGTTCATCCCTCACTTCCACACAAGGGCTGCCCATGCTGTTCGTCCCTCATGTCCACACAGGGGTTGCCCATGCTGTTCATCCCTCACTTCCACACAAGAGCTGATCATACTGTTCATCCCTCATGTCCACCCAAGGGTTGCCCATGCTGTTCATCCCTTATGTCCACACAAGGGGTGCCCTTACTGTTCATCCCTCACATCCACACAAGGGCTGCCATGCTGTTCACCCCTCATGTCCATACAGGAGTTGCCCATGTTGTTCATCCCTCATGTCCACACAAGGGCTGCCCATGCTGTTCATCCCTTATGTTCACACAAGGGCTGCCCATGCTGTTCATCCCTCATGTCCACACAAGGGCTACCCATGCTGTTCACCCTTCATGTCCATACAGGAGTTGCCCATGCTGTTCATCCCTCATGTCCACACAAGGGCTGCCCATGCTGTTCATCCCTCATGTTCACACAAGGGCTGCCCATGCTCTTCATCCCTCATGTCCACACAAGGGCTACCCATGCTGTTCATCCCTCATGTCCACACAAGGGCTGCCCATGCTGTTCATCCCTCATGTCCACACAAGGGCTGCCCATGCTGTTCATCCCTCATGTCCACACAAGGGCTGCCCATGCTGTTCATCCCTCACTTCCACAAAGGAAATTGCCAGCAAGTTGCCCCCCCCCCCCTTTCTTCAAGTAGAGGAAGTTGTTTCCCCCAGCTTCTACTAGAGGTGTCACACTTACCTAGTTATTTATTTATTTATTTACTGGGTAAGTGATTGGGTATGTTGACCATTTATAGCCATGACATGGATACAATAAATAACTGACAGACATTAAAGTAATTGATTAAGGACAGTATACAACAATGAAAACTATTTAAAAGAAACAATAGGCAGCAGAAGTGCAGAAATGTTACAAAATGTATGTATTCCTCAAGCACTTGCAACTTCCCCCTCCTCCCAAAAGAAGCAAGCAGGGCACTTCATCATCTGTCTCCCTTATGCCTGGCTCTTCCAGAGCTTGGACCACAATCTGAATCCCAGTCACCTAGATCACAGTAAGGGCTTTATCTGTCTGTACCACCGAGCCAAGCAAGGTGTTTATATTATAAGGAAAAGCAGTATTCTAGTAGTGCCAAAGGAATGGTTAATGAAGGGTATTGAAAGAAAACATGTCATAAACTTTTATACAGATACTCTGTTTTTAAAGCCTGGAACAGACTCCCTTTTAATGAGAAAAACATCACATACATAAGTCAATTAAAAAAAGCTAAAAACTTCTTATCTTACTCACGGAACTGCCCCTACCAAGACCCCTACATGACCCTCCCCCTTCTTTACCTTTAATAAAGTTTAGTAGTTTCCTTTTACTATTTTCTTTTACATCTCTAACTTGCATGAATTCTCAACTACAGGGTATCTGTATCACTCAAATATGTGATATATTCAACCTGTATTTCAAGTTTATATCTCTGTATCAGTTAATATGTGATATATTCAACCTGTATTTCAAGTATATATCTCTGTATCACTCAAATATATGATATATTCAACCTGTATTTCAAGTTTATATCTCTGTATCACTCAAATATATAATATACTCAACCGGTATTTCAAGTTTATATCTCTGTATCACTCAAATATATGACATATTCAACCTGTATTTCAAATTTATATCTCTGTATCACTCTAATATGTGATATATTCAACCTGTATTTCAAGTTTATATTTTGCTATCTTCTGCATCTCATGTAAAAATCAGTGTTTTCTAGTTTGTATGTCTTCTATGCTATGTAACAACTTATTTCTTTAACTTATGTTTCAGTTTTTGTATTTTCATTGTATTTATCATGCTATGTAAAAACTTACATCTCATCTTTGTTTATATCATGTCAGCATCCTCTCACTGTTTTTTTTTTTTTGTTTGTTTTTTTGCATTTATTGTATTGGAGCTTATCTCCTCGGGTCTCCACTGAAAATGGGCTTTTAGCTCATTTGGACCAATCCAGTTAACAAATGTCAGATAAATAAATAATACATATGGGAACGAAAGAAGAGAATTAAAATAATGGAAAAGTGGACAATAGTCACTTTATGTGATTTGCATTACAAAATCTTTATGAAAATCATTCAGAACATTGTTTTGAGATGGAAAATATCATGGCTATAGGTATATATATATAAATGTATATGGAAATAAAGGCATGGAAACTAAAGATATGCTGATTTATATAAAAAACGATTGATTAAAGGCATGGAAACTAAAGATATGCTGATTTATATAAAAATGATTGATTAAAGGCATGGAAACTAAAGATATGCTGATTTATATAAAAAAATGATTGATTAAAGGCATGGAAACTAAAGATATGCTGATTTATATAAAAAAATGATTGACTAAAAGCATGGAAACTAAAGATATGTTGATTTATATGAAAAAAGATTGATTAAAGGCATGGAAACTAAAGATATGCTGATTTATATAAAAACAATTGATTAAAGGCATGGAAACTAAAGATATGCTGATTTATATAAAAACAATTGATTAAAGGCATGGAAACTAAAGATATGCTGATTTATATAAAAAACGATTGATTAAAGGCATGGAAACTAAAGGTATGCTGATTTATATAAAAAACGATTGATTAAAGGCATGGAAACTAAAGATATGCTGATTTATATAAAAACGATTGATTAAAGGCATGGAAACTAAAGATATGCTGATTTATATAAAAAATGATTGATTAAAGGCATGGAAACTAAAGATATGCTGATTTATATAAAAAACGATTGATTAAAGGCATGGAAACTAAAGATATGCTGATTTGTATAACAAAATTGATTGATTAAAGGGATGGAAACTAAAGATATGCTGATTTATATAAAAAAAGATTGATTAAAGGCATGGAAACTAAAGATATGCTGATTTATATAAAAAAGATTGATTAAAGGCATGGAAACTAAAGATATGCTGATTTATATAAAAACAATTGATTAAAGGCATGGAAACTAAAGATATGCTGATTTATATAAAAAAGATTGATTAAAGGCATGGAAACTAAAGATATGCTGATTTATATAAAAATGATTGATTAAAGGCATGGGAACTAAAGATATGCTGATTTATATAAAAACGATTGATTAAAGGCATGGAAACTAAAGATATGCTGATTTATATAAAAAACAATTGATTAAAGGCATGGAAACTAAAGATATGCTGATTTATATAAAAAAAGATTGATTAAAGGCATGGAAACTAAAGATATGCTGATTTATATAAAAAATGATTGATTAAAGGCATGGAAACTAAAGATATGCTGATTTATATAAAAAAGATTGATTAAAGGCATGGAAACTAAAGATATGCTGATTTATATAAAAAAGATTGATTAAAGGCATGGAAACTAAAGATATGCTGATTTATATAAAAAATGATTGATTAAAGGCATGGAAACTAAAGATATGCTGATTTATATAAAAAAGATTGATTAAAGGCATGGAAACTAAAGATATGCTGATTTATATAAAAAAGATTGATTAAAGGCATGGAAACTAAAGATATGCTGATTTATATAAAAAAGATTGATTAAAGGCATGGAAACTAAAGATATGCTGATTTATATAAAAATGATTGATTAAAGGCATGGAAACTAAAGATATGCTGATTTATATAAAAAGATTGATTAAAGGCATGGAAACTAAAGATATGCTGATTTATATAAAAAAGATTGATTAAAGGCATGGAAACTAAAGATATGCTGATTTATATAAAAATGATTGATTAAAGGCATGGAAACTAAAGATATGCTATTTTATATAAAAAAAACTGATTAAAGGCATGGAAACTAAAGATATGCTGATTTATATAAAAAAGATTGATTAAAGGCATGGAAACTAAAGATGTGCTGATTTATATAAAAAAAGATTGATTAAAGGCATGGAAACTAAAGATATGCTGATTTATATAAAAAAGATTGATTAAAGGCATGGAAACTAAAGATATGCTGATTTATATAAAAAAGATTGATTAAAGGCATGGAAACTAAGGATATGCTGATTTATATAAAAAAATGATTAAAGGCATGTAAACTAAAGATATGCTGATTTATAAAAAAAATGATTAACGGCATGGAAACTAGAGATATGCTGATTTATATAAAAAGGATTGATTAAAGGCATGGAAACTAAAGATATGCTGATTTGTATAACAAAATTGATTGATTAAAGGCATGGAAACTAAAGATATGCTGATTTATATAAAAAACGATTGATTAAAGGCATGGAAACTAAAGATATGCTGATTTATATAAAAAAGATTGATTAAAGGCATGGAAACTAAAGATATGCTGATTTATATAAAAAAAGATTGATTAAAGGCATGGGAACTAAAGATATGCTGATTTATATAAAAAAGATTGATTAAAGGCATGGAAACTAAAGATATGCTGATTTATATAAAAATGATTGATTAAAGGCATGGAAACTAAAGATATGCTGATTTATATAAACAAAGATTGATTAAAGGCATGGAAACTAAAGATATGCTGATTTATATAAAAAAGATTGATTAAAGGCATGGAAACTAAAGATATGCTGATTTATATAAAAAAATTGATTAAAGGCATGGAAACTAAAGATATGCTGATTTATATAAAAAAAGATTGATTAAAGGCATGGAAACTAAAAATATGCTGATTTATATAAAAAATGATTGACTAAAGGCATGGGAACTAAAGATATGCTGATTTATATAAAAAACGATTGATTAAAGGCATGGAAACTAAAGATATGCTGATTTATATAAAAAACGATTGATTAAAGGCATGGGAACTAAAGATATGCTGATTTATATAAAAAAGATTGATTAAAGACATGGAAACTAAAGATATGCTGATTTATATAAAAAAACGATTGATTAAAGGCATGGAAACTAAAGATATGCTGATTTATATAAAAAAGATTGATTAAAGGCATGGAAACTAAAGATATGCTGATTTATATAAAAAAACGATTGATTAAAGGCATGGACACTAAAGATATGCTGATTTATATAAAAAAACAGTTGATTAAAGGCATGGAAACTAAAGATATGCTGATTAATATAAAAAAAGATTGATTAAAGGCATGGAGACTAAAGATATGCTGATTTCTATAAAAATGATTGATAAAATGCATGAAAACTAAAGATATACTGAATTATATAAAAAAAATTGATTAATGGCATGGAAACTAAAGATATGCTGATTTATATAAAAAAAAGATTGATTAAAGGCATGGAAACTAAAGATATGCTGATTTATATAAAAAATGATTGACTAAAGGCATGGGAACTAAAGATATGCTGATTTATATAAAAAAGATTGATTAAAGGCATGGAAACTAAAGATATGCTGATTTATATAAAAAACGATTGATTAAAGGCATGGAAACTAAAGATATGCTGATTTATATAAAAAAACAGTTGATTAAAGGCATGGAAACTAAAGATATGCTGATTAATATAAAAAAGATTGATTAAAGGCATGGAAACTAAAGATATGCTGATTTATATAAAAATGATTGATTAAAGGCATGGAAACTAAAGATATGCTGATTTATATAAAAAATGATTGATTAAAGGCATGGAAACTAAAGATATGCTGATTTATATAAAAAAGATTGATTAAAGGCATGGAAACTAAAGATATGCTGATTTATATTAAAACGATTGATTAAAGGCATGGAAACTAAAGATATGCTGATTTATATAAAAAAAGATTGATTAAAGGCATGGAAACTAAAGATATGCTGATTTATATAAAAAAAGATAGATTAAAGGCATGGAAACTAAAGATATGCTGTTTTATATAAAAAAAGATTGATTAAAGGCATGGAAACTAAAGATATGCTGATTTATATAAAAAAGATTGATTAAAGGCAAGGAAACTAAAGGTATGCTGATTTATATAAACAATAATTGATTAAAGGCATGGAAACTAAATATATGCTGATTTATATAAAAATGATTGATTAAAGGCATGGAAACTAAAGATATGCTGATTTGTATAACGAAATTGATTGATTAAAGGCATGGAAACTAAAGATATGCTGATTTATATAAAAAAATGATTGATTAAAGGCATGGAAACTAAAGATATGCTGATTTATATAAAAAAGATTGATTAAAGACATGGAAACTAAAGATATGCTGATTTATATAAAAAAACGATTGATTAAAGGCATGGACACTAAAGATATGCTGATTTATATAAAAATGATTGATTAAAGGCATGGAAACTAAAGATATGCTGATTTATATAAAAAAATTGATTAAAGGCATGGAAACTAAAGATATGCTGATTTATATAAAAAAGATTGATTAAAGGCATGGAAACTAAAGATATGCTGATTTATATAAAAAAAGATTGATTAAAGGCATGGAAACTAAAGATATGCTGATTTATATAAAAAAGATTGATTAAAGGCATGGAAACTAAAGATATGCTGATTTATATAAAAAAGATTGATTAAAGGCATGGAAACTAAGGATATGCTGATTTATATAAAAAAATGATTAAAGGCATGTAAACTAAAGATATGCTGATTTATAAAAAAAATGATTAACGGCATGGAAACTAGAGATATGCTGATTTATATAAAAAGGATTGATTAAAGGCATGGAAACTAAAGATATGCTGATTTGTATAACAAAATTGATTGATTAAAGGCATGGAAACTAAAGATATGCTGATTTATATTAAAAACGATTGATTAAAGGCATGGAAACTAAAGATATGCTGATTTATATAAAAAAAGATTGATTAAAGGCATGGGAACTAAAGATATGCTGATTTATATAAAAAAGATTGATTAAAGACATGGAAACTAAAGATATGCTGATTTATATAAAAATGATTGATAAAAAACATGAAAACTAAAGATATGCTGATTTATATAAAAAAAATTGATTAAAGGCATGGAAACTAAAGATATGCTGATTTATATAAAAAAGATTGATTAAAGGCATGGAAACTAAAGATATGCTGATTTATATAAAAAAGATTGATTAAAGGCATGGAAACTAAAGATATGCTGATTTATATAAAAAAAGATTGATTAAAGGCATGGAAACTAAAGATATGCTGATTTATATAAAAAGATTGATTAAAGGCATGGACACTAAAGATATGCTGATTTATATAAAAATGATTGATTAAAGGCATGGAAACTAAAGATATGCTGATTTATATAAAAAATGATTGATTAAAGGCATGGAAACTAAAGATATGCTGATTTATATAAAAAAATGATTAAAGGCATGGAAACTAAAGGTATGCTGATTTATATAAAAAAGATTGATTAAAGGCATGGAAACTAAAGATATGCTGATTTATATAAAAAAAGATTGATTAAAGGCATGGAAACTAAAGATATGCTGATTTATATAAAAAAGATTGATTAAAGGCATGGAAACTAAAGATATGCTGATTTATATAAAAAAAGATTGATTAAAGGCATGGGAACTAAAGATATGCTGATTTATATAAAAAGATTGATTAAAGGCATGGAAACTAAAGATATGCTGATTTATATAAAAAAAACTGATTAAAGGCATGGAAACTAAAGATATGCTGATTTATATAAAAAAGATTGATTAAAGGTATGGAAACTAAAGATATGATGATTTATATAAAAAAAAAGTTGATTAAAGGCATGAAAACTAAAGATATGCTGATTAATATAAAAAAAGATTGATTAAAGGCATGGAAACTAAAGATATGCTGATTTATATAAAAAATGATTGAGTAAAGGCATGGAAACTAAAGATATGCTGATTTATAAAAAAACGTTTGATTAACGGCATAGAAACTAGAGATATGCTGATTTGTATAACAAAATTGGTTGATTAAAGGCATGGAAACTAAAGATATGCTGATTTATATTAAAACGATTGATTAAAGGCATGGAAACTAAAGATATGCTGATTTATATAAAAAAGACTGATTAAAGGCATGGAAACTAAAGATATGCTGATTTATATAAAAAAGATTGATTAAAGGTATGGAAACTAAAGATATGCTGATTTATATAAAAAACGATTGATTAAAGGCATGGAAACTAAAGATATGCTGATTTATATAAAAAGATTGATTAAAGGCATGGACACTAAAGATATGCTGATTTATATAAAAATGATTGATTAAAGGCATGGAAACTAAAGATATGCTGATTTATATAAAAATGATTGATTAAAGGCATGGAAACTAAAGATATGCTGATTTATATAAAAAAATTGATTAAAGGCATGGAAACTAAAGATATGCTATTTTATATAAAAAAACTGATTAAAGGCATGGAAACTAAAGATATGCTGATTTATATAAAAAAGATTGATTAAAGGCATGGAAACTAAAGATGTGCTGATTTATATGAAAAATGAATGATTAAAGGCATGGAAACTAAAGATATGCTGATTTATATAAAAAAAAGATTGATTAAAGGCATGGAAACTAAAGATATGCTGATTTATATAAAAAGATTGATTAAAGGCATGGACACTAAAGATATGCTGATTTATATAAAATTGATTGATTAAAGGCATGGAAACTAAAGATATGCTGATTTATATAAACAATGATTGATTAAAGGCATGGAAACTAAAGATATGCTGATTTATATAAAAAAGATTGATTAAAGGCATGGAAACTAAAGATATGCTGATTTATATAAAAAAGATTGATTAAAGGCATGGAAACTAAAGATATGCTGATTTATATAAAAATGATTGATTAAAGGCATGGGAACTAAAGATATGCTGATTTATATAAAAAAGATTGATTAAAGGCATGAAAACTAAAGATATGCTGATTTATATAAAAAAACAATTGTTTAAAGTCATGGAAACCAAAGATATGCTGATTTATATAAAAAAAAGATTGATTAAAGGCATGGAAACTAAAGATATGCTGATTTATATAAAAAACAATTGATTAAAGGCATGGAAACTAAAGATATGCTGATTAATATAAAAAAGATTGATTAAAGGCATGGAAACTAAAGATATGCTGATTTATATAAAAATGATTGATTAAAGGCATGGAAACTAAAGATATGCTGATTTATATAAAAAGATTGATTAAAGGCATGGAAACTAAAGATATGCTGATTTATATAAAAAAGATTGATTAAAGGCATGGAAACTAAAGATATGCTGATTTATATAAAAAAGATTGATTAAAGGCATGGAAACTAAAGATATGCTGATTTATATAAAAAAGATTGATTAAAGGCATGGAAACTAAAGATATGCTGATTAATATAAAAAAAGATTGATTAAAGGCATGGAAACTAAAGATATGCTGATTTATATAAAAATGAATGATTAAAGGCATGAAAACTAAAGATATACTGATTTATATAAAAAACAATTGATTAATGGCATGGAAACTAAAGATATGCTGATTTATATAAAAAGATTGATTAA
Organism: Protopterus annectens; assembly: GCF_019279795.1. Lineage (NCBI taxonomy): Eukaryota > Metazoa > Chordata > Ceratodontiformes > Protopteridae > Protopterus > Protopterus annectens. The sequence continues at coordinate 32,156,829 of NC_056749.1, forward strand.
AGGCATGGACACTAAAGATATGCTGATTTATATAAAAAGATTGATTAAAGGCATGGACACTAAAGATATGCTGATTTATATAAAAATGATTGATTAAAGGCATGGAAACTAAAGATATGCTGATTTATATAAAAAAATTGATTAAAGGCATGGAAACTAAAGATATGCTGATTTATATAAAAAATTGATTAAAGGCATGGAAACTAAAGATATGCTGATTTATATAAAAAAAGATTGATTAAAGGCATGGAAACTAAAGATATGCTGATTTATATAAAAAACGACTGATTAAAGGCATGGAAACTAAAGATATGCTAATTTATATAAAAAAAGATTGATTAAAGGCATGGAAACTAAAGATATGCTATTTTATATAAAAAAACTGATTAAAGGCATGGAAACTAAAGATATGCTGATTTATATAAAAAAGATTGATTAAAGGCATGGAAACTAAAGATATGCTGATTTATATAAAAAAGATTGATTAAAGGCATGGAAACTAAAGATATGCTGATTTATATAAAAAAGATTGATTAAAGGCATGGACACTAAAGATATGCTGATTTATATAAAAAATGAATGATTAAAGGCATGGAGACTAAAGATATGCTGATTTCTATAAAAATGATTGATAAAATGCATGAAAACTAAAGATATACTGAATTATATAAAAAAATTGATTAATGGCATGGAAACTAAAGATATGCTGATTTATATAAACATTGATTGATTAAAGGCATGGAAACTAAAGATATGCTGATTTATATAAAAAAGATTGATTAAAGGCATGGAAACTAAAGATATGCTGATTTATATAAAAAAAGATTGATTAAAGGCATGGAAACTAAAGATATGCTGATTTATATAAAAAAGATTGATTAAAGGCATGGAAACTAAAGATATGCTGATTTATATAAAAAAGATTGATTAAAGGCATGGAAACTAAAGATATGCTGATTTATATAAAAGATGATTGATTAAAAGCATGGAAACTAAAGATATGCTGATTTATATAAAAAAATGATTGATTAAAGGCATGGAAACTAAAGATATGCTGATTTATATAAAAAATGATTGATTAAAGGCATGGAAACTAAAGATATGCTGATTTATATAAAAAAAATTGATTAAAGGCATAGAAACTAAAGATATGCTGATTTATATAAAAAATGATTGATTAAAGGCATGGAAACTAAAGATATGCTGATTTATATAAAAAAGATTGATTAAAGGCATGGAAACTAAAGATATGCTGATTTATATAAAAAATGATTGATTAAAGGCATGGAAACTAAAGATATGCTGATTTATATAAAAAAGATTGATTAAAGGCATGGAAACTAAAGATATGCTGATTTATATAAACAATGATTGATTAAAGGCATGGAAACTAAAGATATGCTGATTTATATAAAAAAGATTGATTAAAGGCATGGAAACTAAAGATATGCTGATTTATATAAAAAATGATTGATTAAAGGCATGGAAACTAAAGATATGCTGATTTATATAAAAAAGATTGATTAAAGGCATGGAAACTAAAGATATGCTGATTTATATAAAAAACAATTGATTAAAGGCATGGAAACTAAAGATATGCTGATTTATATAAAAAAAGATTGATTAAAGGCATGGAAACTAAAGATATGCTGATTTATATAAAAAAGATTGATTAAAGGCATGGAAACTAAAGATATGCTGATTTATATAAAAAAGATTGATTAAAGGCATGGAAACTAAAGATATGCTGATTTATATAAAAAATGATTGATTAAAGGCATGGAAACTAAAGATATGCTGATTTATATAAAAAAGATTGATTAAAGGCATGGAAACTAAAGATATGCTGATTTGTATAACAAAATTGATTGATTAAAGGCATGGAAACTAAAGATATGCTGATTTATATAAAAAACGATTGATTAAAGGCATGGAAACTAAAGATATGCTGATTTATATAAAAATGATTGATAAAAAACATGAAAACTAAAGATATACTGATTTATATAAAAACAATTGATTAATGGCATGGAAACTAAAGATATGCTGATTTATATAAAAATGATTGATTAAAGGCATGGAAACTAAAGATATGCTGATTTATATAAAAAAGATTGATTAAAGGCATGGAAACTAAAGATATGCTGATTTATATAAAAAAATATTGATTAAAGGCATGGAAACCAAAGATATGCTGATTTATATAAAAAAAAAGATTGATTAAAGGCATGGAAACTAAAGATATGCTGATTTATATAAAAAAGATTGATTAAAGGCATGGAAACTAAAGATATGCTGATTTATATAAAAATAGATTGATTAAAGGCATGGAAACTAAAGATATGCTGATTTATATAAAAAATGAATGATTAAAGGCATGGAGACTAAAGATATGCTGATTTCTATAAAAATGATTGATTAATGGCATGGAAACTAAAGATATGCTGATTTATATAAAAAAAAGATTGATTAAAGGCATGGAAACTAAAAATATGCTGATTTATATAAAAAATGATTGATTAAAGGCATGGAAACTAAAGATATGCTGATTTATATAAAAAACGATTGATTAAAGGCATGGAAACTAAAGATATGCTGATTTATATAAAAAAGATTGATTAAAGACATGGAAACTAAAGATATGCTGATTTATATACAATGATTGATTAAAGGCATGGAAACTAAAGATATGCTGATTTATATAAAAAGATTGATTAAAGACATGGAAACTAAAGATATGCTGATTTATATAAAAAAGATTGATTAAAGGCATGGAAACTAAAGATATGCTGATTTATATAAAAAAATGATTGACTAAAAGCATGGACACTAAAGATATGCTGATTTATATAAAAAACGATTGATTAAAGGCATGGAAACTAAAGATATGCTGATTTATATAAAAATGATTGATTAAAGGCATGGAAACTAAAGATATGCTGATTTATATAAAAAAGATTGATTAAAGGCATGGACACTAAAGATATGCTGATTTATATAAAAATGATTGATTAAAGGCATGGAAACTAAAGATATGCTGATTTATATAAAAAAATGGATTAAAGGCAGGGAAACTAAAGGTATGCTGATTTATATAAACAATGATTGATTAAAGGCATGGAAACTAAAGATATGCTGATTTATATAAAAAAATTGATTAAAGGCATGGAAACTAAAGATATGCTGATTTATATAAAAAAGATTGATTAAAGGCATGGAAACTAAAGATATGCTGATTTATATAAAAAAGATTGATTAAAGGCATGGAAACTAAAGATATGCTGATTTATATAAAAAAGATTGATTAAAGGCATGGAAACTAAAGATATGCTGATTTGTATAACAAAATTGATTGATTAAAGGCATGGAAACTAAAGAAAGGCTGATTTATATAAAAAACGATTGATTAAAGGCATGGAAACTAAAGATATGCTGATTTATATAAAAAAGATTGATTAAAGGCATGGAAACTAAAGATATGCTGATTTATATAAAAAACAATTGATTAAAGGCATGGAAACTAAAGATATGCTGATTTATATAAAAAAGATTGATTAAAGGCATGGAAACTAAAGATATGCTGATTTATATAAAAAAGATTGATTAAAGGCATGGAAACTAAAGATATGCTGATTTATATAAAAATGATTGATTAAAGGCATGGAAACTAAAGATATGCTGATTTATATAAAAAAAGATTGATTAAAGGCATGGAAACTAAAGATATGCTGATTTATATAAAAAATGATTGATTAAAGGCATGGAAACTAAAGATATGCTGATTTATATAAAAACGATTGATTAACGGCATGGAAACTAAAGATATGCTGATTTATATAAAAAAGATTGATTAAAGGCATGGAAACTAAAGATATGCTGATTTATATAAAAAAGATTGATTAAAGGCATGGAAACTAAAGATATGCTGATTTATATAAAAAAATTGATTAAAGGCATGGAAACTAAAGATATGCTGATTTATATAAAAAAGATTGATTAAAGGCATGGAAACTAAAGGTATGCTGATTTATATAAACAATGATTGATTAAAGGCATGGAAACTAAAGATATGCTGATTTATATAAAAAAGTGATTGATTAAAGGCATGGAAACTAAAGATGTGCTGATTTATATAAAAATGATTGATTAAAGGCATTGAAACTAAAGATATACTGATTTATATAAAAATGATTGATGAAAGGCATGGAAACTAAAGATATGCTGATTTATATAAAAAAGATTGATTAAAGGCATAGAAACTAAAGATATGCTGATTTATATTAAAAATGATTGATTAAAGGCATGGAAACTAAAGATATGCTTATTTATATAAAAGAAGATTGATTAAAGGTATGGAAGCTAAAGATATGCTGATTTATATAAAAAAGATTGATTAAAGGCATGGAAACTAAAGATATGCTGATTTATATAAAAAAAGATTGATTAAAGGCATGGAAACTAAAGATATGCTGATTTATATAAAAAAGATTGATTAAAGGCATGGAAACTAAAGATATGCTGATTTATATAAAAAACGATTGATTAAAGGCATGGAAACTAAAGATATGCTGATTTATATAAAAAACAATTGATTAAAGGCATGGAAACTAAAGATATGCTGATTTATATAAAAACAATTGATTAAAGGCATGGAAACTAAAGATATGCTGATTTATATAAAAAAGATTGATTAAAGGCATGGAAACTAAAGATATGCTGATTTATATAAAAAATGATTGATTAAAGGCATGGAAACTAAAGATATGCTGATTTATATAAAAATGATTGATTAATGGCATGGAAACTAAAGATATGCTGATTTATATAAAAACAATTGATTAAAGGCATGGAAACTAAAGATATGCTGATTTATATAAAAAAGATTGATTAAAGGCATGGAAACTAAAGATATGCTGATTTATATAAAAAAAGATTGATTAAAGGCATGGAAACTAAAGATATGCTGATTTATATAAAAAAGATTGATTAAAGGCATGGAAACTAAAGATATGCTGATTTATATAAAAAAGATTGATTAAAGGCATGGAAACTAAAGATATGCTGATTTATATAAAAAATGATTGACTAAAGGCATGAAAACTAAAGATATGCTGATTTATATAAAAAAAATGATTAAAGGCATGGAAACTAAAGGTATGCTGATTTATATAAAAAAGATTGATTAAAGGCATGGAAACTAAAGATATGCTGATTTATATAAAAAAAGATTGATTAAAGGCATGGAAACTAAAGGTATGCTGATTTATATAAACAATGATTGATTAAAGGCATGGAAACTAAAGATATGCTGATTTATATAAAAAAGATTGATTAAAGGCATGGAAACTAAAGATATGCTCATTTGTATAATGAAATTGATTGATTAAAGGCATGGAAACTAAAGATATGCTGATTTATATAAAAAACGATTGATTAAAGGCATGGAAACTAAAGATATGCTGATTTATATAAAAAAGATTGATTAAAGGCATGGAAACTAAAGATATGCTGATTTATATAAAAAACAATTGATTAAAGGCATGGAAACTAAAGATATGCTGATTTATATAAAAAAGATTGATTAAAGGCATGGAAACTAAAGATATGCTGATTTATATAAAAAAGATTGATTAAAGGCATGGAAACTAAAGATATGCTGATTTATATAAAAAAATGATTGACTAAAGGCATGGGAACTAAAGATATGCTGATTTATATAAAAACGATTGATTAAAGGCATGGAAACTAAAGATATGCTGATTTATATAAAAAATGATTGATTAAAGGCATGGGAACTAAAAATATGCTGATTTATATAAAACAGATTGATTAAAGACATGGAAACTAAAGATATGCTGATTTATATAAAAAAACGATTGATTAAAGGCATGGACACTAAAGATATGCTGATTTATATAAAAAAAACAGTTGATTAAAGGCATGGAAACTAAAGATATGCTGATTTATATAAAAAAGATTGATTAAAGGCATGGACACTAAAGATATGCTGATTTATATAAAAAACAATTGATTAAAGGCATGAAAACTAAAGATATGCTGATTAATATAAAAAAGATTGATTAAAGGCATGGAAACTAAAGATATGCTGTTTTATATAAAAAAGATTGATTAAAGGCATGGAAACTAAAGATATGCTGATTTATATAAAAAAAAGATTGATTAAAGGCATGGAAGCGAAAGGTATGCTGATTTATATAAACAATGGTTGATTAAAGGCATGGAAACTAAAGATATGCTGATTTATATAAAAAAGATTGATTAAAGGCATGGAAACTAAAGATATGCTGATTTATATAAAAAAATGATTGATTAAAGGCATAGAATCTAAAGATATGCTGATTTATATAAAAAAACGATTGATTAAAGGCATGGAAACTAAAGATATGCTGATTTATATAAAAAAAGATTGATTAAAGTCATGGAAACTAAAGATATGCTGATTTATATAAAAAACGATTGATTAAAGGCATGGAAACTAAAGATATGCTAAAGATATGCTGATTTCTATAAGAATTGATAGCATAATGGTAAAAACTTTTGGTAACATTTCAAACCCAGGCTTAGAATGTTTAAGGAATTATAAGGTTAAGTATATTTAAAAGGGAAATCTGCACACTGATATCCACCACTGTTAATTGTAATGAAACGTTACTCTGTAAATAGCAACACGCATGCACCCTATATACTGTTTGTATGATTTTGTCGCTCTCCTTTATTCGATGTACGTGAAGTTTGCCACACATATCCTTCACTGTTAGTGGTATAATTAAATGAACATGAAATGCTGCAGTGCCAATGCAGCCCTGTACATTGTATGTAAATGTGAATGTAATTTTAGTCATTTTGTCTCAGCAGAGATGTTTGCTATCTCTGTTTACTGTATACATCTTATGTGCATATATTTGTCAGTTGGAGTTTTTCCTTCCCGGGCCCTAGTGAAAAGGGTTTCATTGCCCATTTGGACTTTCACAGTAATCAAGTACAAGCAGTAAATAAATAAATGAAATGTAATGCTAACATATTGGTTAGTGCAGCAATCTAATGCAGTGGGTTCTCATATGAAAGGTGCATGGCTCAAATCCTTTTCCCCCTGCCTTAATTTAACATGGGCAGTCATCACTAAATACAGTCTTGGGTACTGAGTAGTACCTCTCCAGTACTACATTGGGTTAAAATGGCTAGGCTTAAAATGACCTCCGGGTTGATAGCCTAGTAATCGCCTGTGATCCTATGATCCTATAATGGTGATACCGTATAATAATTTGTGTGTCTATGCATTGTTAAATGGGTGGTTTGGCGGACAGTTAGAATGGAGAAAGATGTTGAAGAGGATTTTGTTTATTTTGTATATTTTTGTTTTATTCATGCATTTTGTTAAGCAGGTAACCCACTGGATGCCAGTTTGTGTTTTCAGAGGTGAACATAACACTGTCTGGTCAAGTGACTTGCTAAGAGGTCTTAGTAAAGAAACTAATTAATTGAAATATGGTTAGAGAGAAAATGATTATTTATTATTTAAATTATTTATTTAAATAAAATATAAGTATAACGGAATTGCTGTTAAGGGCTGTATTGCATGAGTTAAGTTTTCAGTCAGATGTATCAGTGTCATTGGTAGAATTTGGAAAGAATGAATGTGTTCAAAATGAGTGTGGATGAATATTAGACAAATTATGGGAAATTATTGCATCATGGAAGACAGTCTGGCTTTCATTTAAAAAAGCTTTATTTTATAAATAAAGTAATTGTGGATATCTTAACATATGTTGAAAGTGTTTTGTGTTTCTTTTGTGTAAAGGGCATTTATTTGTTTGCATTTTGGAGGATCTGGATTAAATCCAGTAAAAGTGGGTGGTATGTAATCAAAGAGAAAAACAGGTTAACTAATCCAGTTAATTACTTGGTATCTTTACATTTGTGTTTTATTCTTAGATTTATAGTTTAAAAACAGCATAATTATTAACATTTTTATACATGAAATGCTGAATATGAATAATTACAACAGTTTTCAGATGAGTAGAACAAAAATGTTTGATAAGTGACTTGGAAAAATATCAAAATATCTTAGCTTTTTTTAATAACAATGGAAAATGCAGTGGAGAGCAGAAAATGATATAATGCAGTAATGCAGGGATATTCCTAGATCAGAGAGTGGCAGAAGTAGTGAGAAGAATAAGATAAAAGTATTGTAAAAACACAGACTGGGGAACTTTTCACAGGAGTCTGTTTACATGCATATGGAACTGTGATGAATGTATTACAGACAGAGAGTTACACCAGAGTAACAAAGGTACAACAGGTAGCACTGCTCCCTCACAGGAAGAGGCTCTCCAGTTCACTGGTCAAATAAGGTGCCTTCTGTATAGAGTCTGCACGTTCGGTCTTTGTTCTAGATTTGCATGTGTATGGAACTGTAATAAATATATTATAGACAAAGATTTGCACCAGGTTAACAAAGGTACAACATGTAGCACTGCTCCCTCACAGGAAGAGGCTTTCCAGTTCACTTCTCTACTGAGCTGCCTTCTGCGTGGAGTCTGCATGTCCTGTCTTTGTTCTCAATTTGCATGCATATGGAACTGTGATGAATGTATTACAGGCAAATATTTACCCCAGGGTAACAAAGGTACAACAGGAAGCACTGCTCCCTCACAGGAAGAGGCTCTCCAGTTCACTTATCTACTGAGGTGTCTTCTGTGTGGAGTCTGCATGTCCTGTCTTTGTTCTCGATTTGCATGTGTATGGAACTGTGATGAATATGTTACAGACAGATTTACACCAGGGTAACAAAGGTAATACAGGTAGCACTGCTCCCTCACAGGAAGAGGCTCTCCAGTTCACTGGTCAAATAAGGTGCCTTCTGTATAGAGTCTGCATGTTTGGTCTTTGTTCTAGATTTGCATGTGTATGGAACTGTAATAAATATATTATAGACAAAGATTTGCACCAGGTTAACAAAGGTACAACATGTAGCACTGCTCCCTCACTGGAAGAGGCTTTCCAGTTCACTTCTCTACTGAGCTGCCTTCTGTGTGGAGTCTGCATGTCCTGTCTTTGTTCTCAATTTGCATGCATATGGAACTGTGATGAATGTATTACAGGCAAATATTTACCCCAGGGTAACAATGGTACTACAGGTAACACTGCTCCCTCACAGGAAGAGGTTCTCCAGTTCACTTCTCTACTGAGCTGCCTTCTGTGTGGAGTCTGCATGTCCTGTCTTTGTTCTCGATTTGCATGCATATGGAACTGTGATGAATATATTACAGACAAAGATTTACCCCAGGGTAACAAAGGTACAATAGGTAGCACTGCTTCCTCACAGGAAGAGGCTCTCAAGTTCACTTGTCAACTGAGGTGCCTTCTGTATGGAGTCTGCATGTCCGGTCTTTGTTCTAGATTTGCATGCATATGGAACTGTGATAAATATATTACAGACAAAGATTTACCCCAGGGTAACAAAGGTACAACAGGTAGCACTGCTCCCTCACAGGAAGAGGTTTACCAGTTCACTTGTCAGATAAGGTGCCTCCTGTGTGGAGTCTGCATATCCTGTCTTTGTTCTCGATTTGCATGCATATGGAACTGTGATGAATGTATTACAGACAAAAATGTACACCAGTTTAACAAAGGTACAACAGATAGCACTGCTCCCTCACAGGAAGAGGTTTTCCAGTTCACTTCTCAACTGAGGTGCCTTCTGTGTGGAGTCTTCATGTCCTGTCTTTGTTCTCAATTTGCATACATATGGAACTGTGATGACTATATTGCAGACAGAGATCTACACCAGGGTAACAGTGGTGAGTCTGTATGTCCTTACTTTGTTTGTGTGGGTTTTATCTGGGTGCTCGGACTCCCTCCTATGCTCCAAATACATACAGTAGGTGGATTGCGGAATCTAAACTATCCATAAATGTGAGCGTGCACATTTGTGAGTTGAAAGACACACCTGACAACCTACTTCCACTTCCCCATTTGCCTTGTAAACTCTCTGGATAGCTGTGATTGTTCATGGGATCATTTTAGGAGTTGGCTGTGACTTGTGAGAGACAGGGAGAGAGATAAATATGTACAGATTTATCCAGTTTGGAGGCGACCTCTATTAAGTGCTAGAAAAGGGAAGCAAGAACTTTTAAATGAGTATCTACTTAAACGTGGATATGGCTAGACATCTCACTGTCCCTGTGATTACGTACCTGGTATTGTTTCTATGTTCCTTATAAGCAATTGGGTGATGAAAATTATTATTTAAAAGATATAAATTTGGTTACAGCATGAGAGGAATGTTGTACAATGTTTGTGTGTGTGTGTGTGTGTGTGTGTGTGTGTGTGTGTGTGTGTGTGTAAATATATATATATATATATATATATATATATATATATATATATATATATATATATATATATATATATAGGTTTACTATTACAAGGTCGAACGACACTCCATCGACTGTACTATAGACAATGGAAGGTCGTAAATGTCGAATGTCGAAGTCAAAACATCAATCTAGGAACGGTGTTAACATGGGTTGAGGTAGGTGTTCGTATTATTCTGAACTACAAACATCTCCCCTACCTCGACCCATGTTGAAACCCATTCCTAGATTGTTTGTTTGCGTTCGCGATTATCAGTTTCGACCTTCCGTTGTTGACTATAGTACAGTCGAAAGAGTGCCGTTCGACCTTGTAATAGTAAACCATATATATATATATATATATATATATCTATATATATATATATATATATATATATATATATATATATATATATATATATATATATATATATATATAGAGAGAGAGAGAGAGAGAGACAGACAGAGAGATTAGATAGATAGATAATGATATAGGTATCTTAAAAGAGTATTATGTATAGGTAAAAAATGTATATATGTATGAAGAAGCATAAGGTTTGTACTGTATAGTATTACAGTGGCATCTTGGTATAATATATGGCACATTTGCTGTATATTATTGTGTCTCTTTTGTGTCTCTGTACCAGGGTCATAGATGAATTAGGTTCCTTGGACCAGCCCACTTATCCAGTCAATGAAGATTAAATAAATGAATCAACAAATGGATTGTCTATGTGCGTTAAACAATAAGGACCCCTGTTCATTTTTGAGAAGTGCTGTGTGACCTTTTCCATCATCTTGAGCCACAATCGGTCCAGGCAGATGTGGCCCCAGTTTAACAATTTAACTGAAGAATGGCACATCTAGAATGCAGCACCCCCCCCCCTTATGTTGACTACAGTGTCAGGATCCAAACAGTTGATGTGGGAATAGAATGCACACACTTTTGGTTTTCCAAAGGCCAATGGTACCTGTTGAAATTTGAAAGAGGAAGTGTTCAATGAACTAGATTCTGAAAATAAGGACTTACTTTAAAACTCCTTACTGAAATGGTTTTCTTGCATTAAAATGACTCCCTGCTGACATGTTGGCATAATGCCAAGTGCCAACAAACTGAAAAAAGACAAAAATTGCAGGAGAAGAGCAAATCTTTCTCTTCTCTTTTAAACTTACAGCACCAAACCCCCCAAACATGTGTACTAACTCTGAGATCAACATACCTTGGAGAAAAGGGAATATTCCTAGAAAAGGCCATCTCAGACTATATACATACAAGTACAGTTTTTTTTTTGCGGGGGGGGGGGCACTTAGTCACTGTATTTTGGGACTCGATCATGCAGGTCATGACTTTTGAAATGGTTACCAGCACATGAGTATCCCTATGAACTATGCATGTGATAATGTCAGCACATGGAAGATGAGTACCTCCATGACATAGACATGTGATACACTCAACATATGGTACATGACTACCCCCATCACCTATTCATGTAAAAATGTCAGCATATAGCACATGAGTACCCCATAACCTAAGCATGTGATAATGTCAACCTATGGAGCATGATTACTCCCATGATCTCATTGTATGATAATTTTAGCATATGACACATGAGTGCCCCAATGACTTAGGCATGTGATAATGTCAGCATATCGCACATGAATACCCCCATGACTTAGGCATGTGATATTCTCAGCATTCGGCATATGAAACACCCCATGACCTAGGCATATGATAATGTCAGCACATGGTACATCAGTACCCTATGATTTAGGCAAATGATAATATCAGCATTTGGCATATGACTACCTCATAACTTAGGCATATGATAATGTCAGACTATGGAACCTGAGTGCTCCCATGACCAAGGCATGTGATATTATCAGCATTTGGCACATAAGTATCCCCATAACCTAAGCATGTGATAATGTCAATGCATGGTGCATGAGTACTCCTATGACCTAGGTGTGTGATAATATCAGCACATGATACACAAGTACCCCGTGGCCTAGGCATGTGATAATGTCAGCATTCAGCACATACAAACACTTATAACCTAGGCATGTGATAATGTCAGCATATTGCACAAGAATAACCCCATAACCTTGGCATATGATAATGCTAGTGCACAACACGAATACCCCCATGACCTAGGCATGTAATAATGTCATCATATGGCACACAAGTATCCCCATGACCTCAGCATGTCATAAAGTCAGTGCATAGCACATGAGTACCCCCATGACTTATGCATGTGATAATATCAGCATATGGAACATGATTACTCCATCAACTAGGCATGTGATAATGTCGGCATATGACATGAGTACCTGTATGACCTAGGCATGTGTAAATGTCAGCATACAGCACACAAGTACCCCCACAACTTAGGAATGTGTGATAATGTCATCATGTGGCACGAGTATCTCTATGACCTATACATGTTATAATGTCAGCTTATGACATGTGAATACCCCCATTATATAGGCATGTGATCATGTTAGCATATGACACCAGTACCCAATGACCTAGGCATGTGATATTATCAGCACATGACTTGGGAATACTGCCATGTTATGGACAAATAAATATTTTCATTTTCTTCCTGCTTTTCCTGTTGCGGGTTGAGAAGACAGAAAACTAGGAAGAACAAATCATCATCATCATCCCCTTCTCGGGCTACAGATGTTTGCTTATTCTGAGAGATCCTTAGGTATCCCTTCAGTCCTTCTGGGTCTGCCCAAGTCCTCCTCCTTATATCCATTAAGCCTGTCCTAGAAGCTAGGATATGTGTTTGAATAGGTGGGGAGTTGTTTTAAATCAACATGTTTTTAACAGGCAAACATATAATTTTTAGTGGATCATATTTAGTATTATATTTTTGTATAACATTTACAACTGATTTTTCTGTTTTTAATATATTGTGGAGGGATTTTTCAATGTATTTTATTATTTTGTAGGTTAATGTATTTTTATTAACCATCATGTTTCAGAGGAAGTGATGGCATCAGGATGTGGGCTGGGATTCGAATACACGAATCTTATTGGATTTAGCATGTATTTACATCTATTTAAATGGTATTATTTCATTTAGTTTCTGTTCTGATGAAGTCTAGTGTTACTAGATGAAAGTGCTAAACCTTCAATAAATACTGTGTATTATGTCACGTTCCAGCGTTTTTGTGACTCTGGTCAGTAGCTATTTGGACCAGTTTTACTTTGGATTGTTGTTGCTACTTGGCCATTTTTTATTTAGTTGCTTTATCATGAATTCGCTGGATGAACTACCCTCCATTTTTTCACCCATCCAAAGGGATGAGGTTCGTAAACTTAAATCTGAAATGACTATTTTAAAAGGGGAAGTAACTAGACTGATTGAATTATTCAGTCAACCTATCTCGCTTCAGCATGGAGATAGAGAAGGTCCTGCCCACCTACGTAATCTTTCGGGTAATGAAGTTTTGCCTGGCGTTAGGCATGAGCAAGGAGATTTTGGCGGTGCCTTGAGCAACAATCTTGGTACCTCTCATTATATTGTTGCCGGTCATCAGGAACAGGACAGTATTGCAACACTGGATGACGGTAACCATACGGAGGACAGGAGAAGCAGTCTGGGGGCGATACCAAAGAGAACGGCACCCAAGCGGACATATTCTGTCGCTGCTCATAATGGTATTAAAGGTACTGTTCCTAAATCTAATTGCGTTTCAACATCTAACAAACCCCGAATGGGCAAGACTGAGTCTAAACGCTATGGTTTAGAGACATTTTTTACTGATATTCATGATTTTGATTTTCAAGATAACAATGTACGAAGTTATGCGAATAATAGTGGATTTAATGATGGAACGCTAAAAGACATGATTCACCTATTTGGTAAAAAATTAAATGCCATTAAAAGCATACAACTAGATAATTCTTATTTAAATCAATGTATTACTTTAAGTATTGTACCCATGGGGCTTAGGTTTTTTAAAAAAAACTATGGGGATAGATATGTCTAGTGATGTATTACAGGAATGTAATGAAATGTTCGACAACTTTGGCATTACTTTTATGAAATTCATTCTTAAATGTAATGATGGTAAAGTGTGTAAGCTTATGAAAGAGGTCGATGACCTGAATGTTCGTATTACACAAGACTTACTATTTGATGAATGGCAAGAATTGTATGACAAATAATATCAGTATGCAAAAAATAATAATAATCGGATTTTTAATAGGAAATGTGCAAAGTTACGCAGGGACATGCAGCAATATAAAGAAGGGAAAGTATATCATTGGGAAAAGGCTTATGAATCTAAACAAGCTCCGGTTGGGAAACACAAGTATTCTGAGAGGGATGGGTGGGGTTCACATGGTGATTTACAAACTTTTTTAGGGGAAGAAACAGAATGGGAATATGTAGGGAAAAGGAAAGGGGGCCGTTGGATACCTCATCACACGCAACACAGGTTCAACAGGGGCCTAAAGTAACCCCTTTAGATAATTCCAATATAGTTAGATACAATGCAGTTCAATATGGAAGGGGTGATTTTTATATTTATAATTATACATCCTTGGACATACAAGATGTTCATTTTGATTTGTTTGGTAAAGGAATAAAATTTGTTCCAAACCAGAAATTTAATATAGTGGATTGCATTGTAGAATATTCAAGTTATTTGTTCCGAAGTCAAATCTTGGTATTTATTTTAAGGATGTAAATATCAAGAGACTGGAGGGGCAATTGAGGAAAAACAGTACTTTCAACCTCCCATTACATCCCTTATTGGCTTGCTTTGAAAAAGTTGTCATAGATGAATTGTACGAACTTCATAGAACTAGACAGTCTGTGACAAGATTTAATTTAAGTAAACAAGAACAAGATTTGTTACGTAGTTTAAATGCCAATAAGGATATTAAAAATTTACAGCCTGATAAGGGAGGAGGTGTAGTTATGGTTGAAACAATTGATTATTTAAATGCTTTTCACAACATTTTACAGGATACAGTCACTTATAAGGTTTCCTCCATTAATGAGGTTACTATAGCCTATCAACGTATTGATGCCTTATTGGAGGAACTTTTAATAGAAGACAGAATTGATGACAACTTGTATAGATTTTTGAAAGTAGAACACCCCTTGTTGTCCACTATTATGGGCATCCCCAAAATACATAAAGACGTAGTGAACCCTCCATATAGACCCATTATTTCAGGAAACAAGTCAAAAACCTTCCCTTTTGGAAAAGTTGTGGATAGTTGGTTAAAACCAATTTATCAGAATATTGAACATATTATAAAAGATTCTTGGGATTTTCTCAGTAGACTAACCCCATCCTTGTGGAAGAACCAGCAGGTTTTTGTCACCATAGATGTGGTTAATTTATTTTCTTGTATCCCCAGAGAGGAAGGTATGGATAGGTTTGTGAATTGTATAAGGAAATATACACAGTTAGACTGGGAAAAGATCAAACTCATAAGTGAATTTATGAGTAGTGTACTCGACTATAATTTTATTTCTTTTGAAGGAGAGTATTATAAATAGAATAAGGGAGTCGTGATGGGTGCGGCCAGTGCTCCCATATATGCTAATCTAGTTTTATTAGATTGGGAGAATGAGTTTATATTTAATAGTGTTTGGATGCAGCATATTAAGGGTTACTTTCGATTTTTGGATGATGTCTTTATTATTTGGGAAGACAATGTTGAAAGTGTACAGGTTTTTGTTGATTATTTACACACTACTAGTACAGTCCTCCTATTTACACATAATACTAGTGTAAAAGAGCTTTCTTATTTAGATACACTTATCGCGCATACCTCCCATGGATTTAAATCACAGATTTTTAGAAAGGATATATTCAGTAATTCATACTTGCAGTACAATAGCTGTCATCCCTATTATTTGAAGAAAAATATAGTTAAAGGACAATGTATTAGGGAGGCCCGTATGACTTTGGATTATTCAGACATGGTACGGGAGTTGAGATATATAGGTACTTTGTTTACGGATAGAGGATATCCCAGTAAGATGGTGGACGATGTGGTTACATACGTCACAAATGAATGGGGTAAGAAATATAAACCCTTATTAGGTCAAGGGACACAGAATGAAATACATACAGTTCAAGTTAATACAAGTGAGGAATTTATTAGGGCTTGTGTTTTACCCTACAATAGAAATACTTCTGAAGTCAAAAATGTTATTTTGCAGAATTGGAGCATCTTAAAAAGTGATTCCATGATATATGAGCAAGTAGGAAAGCAACCCAAATTTGTCAACAAGATAGGACAGAATTTAAAAAAAAATTATATATAAGAAATGCATATAATCAGCATAAAAGGACAGGAACTGTAAAATGTGGGAGATGCCATTATTGTTTTGCTATTTTGGAAGAACCAACTATACAGGTTAAAAATCAGAACAAGTATAGGATATATTTCATGAAAGGAAACTGTCAAACTAAGAATGTCATTTATTTTGCATTATGTGACAATTGTCCTGCATTTTATGTAGGAAAAACTGGTCGACATCTGAGGAATAGGATATACGACCGTTTATATGCAATTAGAAAAGGTGATGTCAACAATGCCTTATATAGACATATTAGGTACAATCCAGGATGTCATACCTTCAGATTTGCTTTATTAGAAGTATTACATCCCAATCCTAGGGGTGGAAATCTGAAGGTTTTATTAAGCGAGAGAGAGGTAAAGTGGCAAATCATTTTAAATGCCACAGTTAAGCCTGGTATTAATGATAATATATCCATTAAGCCTGTCATAGAAGCTAGGATATGTGTTTGAATAGGTGGGGAGTTGTTTTAAATCAACATGTTTTTAACAGGCAAACATATAATTTTTAGTGGATCA
The DNA here is from genome assembly GCF_019279795.1 of Protopterus annectens. Classification (NCBI taxonomy): domain Eukaryota; kingdom Metazoa; phylum Chordata; order Ceratodontiformes; family Protopteridae; genus Protopterus; species Protopterus annectens. The sequence goes on from NC_056749.1 coordinate 32,174,061, forward strand.
TATTTAGTATTATATTTTTGTATAACATTTACAACTGATTTTTCAGTTTTTAATATATTGTGGAGGGATTTTTCAATGTATTTTATTATTTTGTAGGTTAATGTATTTTTATTAACCATCATGTTTCAGAGGAAGTGATGGCATCAGGAAGTGGGCTGGGATTCGAATACACAAATCTTATTGGATTTAGCATGTATTTACATCTATTTAAATGGTATTATTTCATTTAGTTTCTGTTCTGATGAAGTCTAGTGTTACTAGATGAAAGTGCTAAACCTTCAATAAATGCTGTGTATTATGTCACGTTCCAGCGTTTTTGTGACTCCGGTCAGTAGCTATTTGGACCAGTTTTATTTTGGATTGCTGTTGCTACTTGGACATTTTTTATTTAACCTGTTGAAATTTGAAAGAGGAAGTGTTCAATGAACTAGATTCTGAAAATAAGGGCTTACTTTAAAACTCCTTACTGAAATGGTTTTCTTGCATTAAAATGACTCCCTGCTGACATGTTGGCATAATGCCAAGTGCCAACAAACTGAAAAAAGACAAAAATTGCAGGAGAAGAGCAAATCTTTCTCTTCTCTTTTAAACTTACAGCACCCCACCCCCCAAACATGTGTACTAACTCTGAGATCAACATACCTTGGAGAAAAGGGAATATTCCTAGAAAAGGCCATCTCAGACTATATACATACAAGTACAGTTTTTTTTTTGCGGGGGGGGGGGCACTTAGTCACTGTATTTTGGGACTCGATCATGCAGGTCATGACTTTTGAAATGGTTACCAGCACATGAGTATCCCTATGAACTATGCATGTGATAATGTCAGCACATGGAAGATGAGTACCTCCATGACATAGACATGTGATACACTCAACATATGGTACATGACTACCCCCATCACCTATTCATGTAAAAATGTCAGCATATAGCACATGAGTACCCCATAACCTAAGCATGTGATAATGTCAACCTATGGAGCATGATTACTCCCATGATCTCATTGTATGATAATTTTAGCATATGACACGAGTGCCCCAATGACTTAGGCATCTGATAATGTCAGCATATTGCACATGAATACCCCCATGACTTAGGCATGTGATATTCTCAGCATTCGGCATATGAAACACCCCATGACCTAGGCATATGATAATGTCAGCACATGGTACATCAGTACCCTATGATTTAGGCATATGATAATATCAGCATTTGGCATATGAGTACCTCATAACCTAGGCATATGATAATGTCAGACTATTGTACCTGAGTACTCCCATGACCAAGGCATGTGATATTATCAGCATTTGGCACATAAGTATCCCCATAACCTAAGCATGTGATAATGTCAATGCATGGTGCATGAGTACTCCTATGACCTAGGTGTGTGATAATATCAGCACATGGTACACAAGTACCCCGTGGCCTAGGCATGTGATAATGTCAGCATTCAGCACATACAAACACTTATGACCTAGGCATGTGATAATGTCAGCATACTGCACAAGAATACCCCCATAACCTAGGCATATGATAATGCCAGTGCACAACACGAATACCCCCATGACCTAGGCATGTAATAATGTCATCATATGGCACACAAGTATCCCCATGACCTCAGCATGTCATAAAGTCAGTGCATAGCACATGAGTACCCCCATGACTTATGCATGTGATAATATCAGCATATGGAACATGATTACCCCATTAACTAGGCATGTGATAATGTCGGCATATGACATGAGTACCTGTATGACCTAGGCATGTGTAAATGTCAGCATACAGCACACAAGTACCCCCACAACTTAGGAATGTGTGATAATGTCAACATGTGGCACGAGTACCTCTATGACCTATACATGTTATAATGTCAGCTTATGACATGTGAATACCCCCATTATATAGGCATGTGATAATGTTAGCATATGACACCAGTACCCAATGACCTAGGCATGTGATATTATCAGCACATGACTTGTGAATACTGCCATGTTATGGACAAATAAATATTTTAATTTTCTTCCTGTGTTTCCTGTTGTGGGTTGAGAAGACAGAAAACTAGGATGAACAAATCATCATCATCATCCCCTTCTCGAGCTACAGATGTTTGCTTATTCTGAGAGATCCTTAGGTATCCCTTCAGTCCTTCTGGGTCTGCCCAAGTCCTCCTCTGAGTGGGTTACTCCAAGAGTAACTCCAGTGAGAGCTGCCCCAAGGGCATCCTACTTAAATGTTAATGCCACCTTTCTTTGCCCCTGTCAATCTGACAGAGCAGTACTCCATTCCACAATTTATTTACTTATTTAACATTTGTTTACCAAGAATGTCCGACTTGGAATGAGACAATTTTCAATGGAGGCCTGGAGGGAAATGCTCCAGATGCAATTTTCCTACTTCGCCATGCTACTCACCATAGCTTGGAAAGTAAGCTCAATGACCCTGTGGAGAAACCTCATTTTTGTCACCTGTACACCTGGTACTATTCTTTCAGTCACTACACAAAGCTCATGACTGTAGATTATGACAGGGACTTAGATTTTATTTTGCAGTAAACAGAAAGCTTTGCCCAAGAATTCTACACCTTCTTCGTCATTGTGGATTGAGTTCAATCCTGCAAGACCCTAGTTACCATTACGCATCTTCTCTCCACTTCATGCTTTCATACACCCCCTTACCATGAGTTGTGAACGTGACATCGAGATACTCAAAATCCTTTATTAAGAGCAACTGTTCTTGCCTCCCATATGAACAGAACAGTTTACCATTATCTGTGAGAGTACCATGATCTCATATTTGGAGCTGCTGATTCTCATCCTAGTCTATTCACAGTCAGCAGTGAATCATTTAAGTGCTTGTTAAACACTTGTCATATAAGACCAAAAGGACAGCGATTACCAGTAACACGATCTTCAAACAAGACAACCTCTCAGCCTTGGGTATATCTAGATATTCTGTCCTTGAAACTAAGGAACTAAAGAGGTGGCACACTGCAGCCTAGGTGAATCCTGACACCCACCCTTAATGCCAAAAAATGTTGACAACTCTTCCTGTCCTATCTGAACCTAGTGATATACGTGTATCATGTCATGGGCATGCAATAATGTCTGTACATGGCATATAGGTACATCATGTCATGGGCATACAGTGATGTCTATACCTGGCATATAGGGAAATCATGTCATGGGCATACAGTGATGTCTATACCTGGCATATAGGTACATCATGTTATGGGCATACAGTGATGTCTATACCTGGCATATAGTGAAATCATGTCGTAGACATACAGTGATGCCTATACCTGGGATATAGGTACATCATGTCATCGGCATACAGTGATGTCTATACCTGGCATATAGGGAAATCATGTCATGGGCATACAGTGATGTCTATACCTGGCATATAGGTACATCATGTCATGGGCATACAGTGATGTCTATACCTGACATATAGGGAAATCATGTCATGGGCATACAGTGATGTCTATACCTGGCATATAGGTACATCATGTCATGGGCATACAGTGATGTCTGTACCTGTCATATAGGGAAATCATGTCATGGGTATATAGTGATGTCTATACCTGGCATATAGGGAAATCATGTCATGGGCATACAGTGATGTCTGTACCTGGTATATAGGGACATCATGTCTTGGGCATACAGTGATGTCTATACCTGGCATATAGGTACATCATGTCATGGGCATACAATGATGTATATACCTGGCATATAGTTACATCATGTCATGGGCATACAGTAATGTCTATACCTGGCATATAGGTACATTATGTCTTAGGCATAGAGTGATGTCTATACCTGGCATATAGGGAAATCATGTCATGGGCATACAGTGATCTCTGTACCTGGTATATAGGGAAATCATGTCATGGGCATACAGTGATGTCTACTGTCATGGGCATACAGTGATGTCTACACCTGGCATATAGGGACATCATGTCGTGGGCATACAGTGATGTCTGTACTGGTATATAGGTACATCATGTCATGGGCATACAGTGATGTCTATACCTGTCATATAGGGAAATCATGTCATGGATATATAGTGATGTCTATACCTGGCATATAGGGAAATCATGTCATGGGCATACAGTGATGTCTGTACCTGGTATATAAGTACATCATGTCATGGGCATACAGTAATGTCTATACCTGGCATATAGGAAAATCATGTCGTAGGCATACAGTGATGTCTGTACATGGCATATAGGTACATCATGTCATGGGCATACAGTGATGTCTGTATCTGGTATACAGGGAAATCATGTCATGGGTATACAGTGATGTCTATATCTAGCAAATAGGGAAATCATGTCATGGGCATACAGTAATGTCTATATCTGGCATATAGGTACATCATGTCTTAGGCATAGAGTGATGTCTATACCTGGCATATAGGGAAATCATGTCATGGGCATACAGTGATGTCTATACCTGGTATATAGGGAAATCATGTCATGGGCATACAGTAATGTCTATATCTGGCATATAGGTACATCATGTCTTAGGCATAGAGTGATGTCTATACCTGGCATATAGGGAAATCATGTCATGGGCATACAGTGATGTCTACACCTGGCATATAGGGACATCATGTCATTTGCATACAGTGATGTCTGTACCTGGTATATAGGTACATCATGTCATGGGCATACAGTGATGTCTATACTTGGCATATAGGGAAATCATGTCATGGGCATACAGTGATGTCTATACCTTAATGTGTTATGTCTCCATTGGTATCTGCTATTGACAGGCTTTCAATGTTTTGCTGGTTCAATGTAACCAGTTTGATGTAACGTGTTTCGAAATTATGAATATTCGATGTTCTGATATAAACCCCCTGGCATATAGGTACATCATGTCATGGGCATACAGTGATGTCTATACCTGGCATATAGATACATCATGTCATGAGCATACAGTGATGTCTATACCTGGCATATAGGTACATCATGTCATGAGCAAACAATGATGTCTATACCTGGCATATAGGTACTTCATGTCATGAGCATGCAGTGCTATCTATACCTGGTATATAGGGACATCATGTCATGGGCATACACTGATGCTTATATCTGGCATATAGGTACATCATGTCATGTGCATACAGTGATGTCTATATCTGGCATATAGGGAAATAATGTCATGGGCATACAGTGATGTCTTTACCTGGTATATAGGGACATCATGTCTTGGGCATACAGTGATGTCTATACCTGGCATATAGGTACATCATGCATGGGCATGCAGTGATGTCTGTACCTGGCATATAGGGAAATCATGTCATGGGCATACAGTGATGTCTATACCTGGCATATAGGGAAATCATGTCATGGGCATACAGTGATGTATATACCTTAATGTGTTATGTCCCCATTGGTAACTGCCATTGACAGGCTTTCGATGTTTTGCTGGTTCAATATAACCAGTTCGATGTAACGTGTTTCGAAATTATGAATATTTGATGTTCTGATATAAACCCCCTGGCATATAGGTACATCATGTCATGGGCATACAGTGATGTCTATACCTGGCATATAGATTCATCATGTCATGAGCATACAGTGATGTCTATACCTTGCATATAGGTACATCATGTCATGAGCATACAGTGATGTCTATACCTGCCATATAGGTACTTCATGTCATGAGCATACAGTGCTGTCTATACCTGGTATATAGGGACATCATGTCATGGGCATACAGTGATGTCTGTACCTGGTATATAAGTATATCATGTCATGTGCATACAGTGATGTCTATACCTGGCATATAGGGAAATCATGTCATGGGCATATAGTGATGTCTGTACCTGGTATATAAGTACATCATGTCATGGGCATACAGTAATGTCTATACCTGGCATATAGAGAAATCATGTCATGGGCATACAGTGATGTCTGTACCTGGTATATAGGGACATCATGTCTTGGGCATACAGTGATGTCTATACCTGGCATATAGTTACATCATGTCATGGGCATACAGTGATGTCTGTACCTGGTATATAAGTACATCATGTCATGGGCATACAGTAATGTCTATACCTGGCATATAGGGAAATCATGTCGTGGGCATACAGTGATGTCTGTACTTGGTATATAGGGACATCATGCCTTGGGCATACAGTGATGTCTATACCTGGCATATAGGTACATCATGTCATGGGCATATAGTGATGCCTATACCTGATAAATAGGGACATCACGTCTTGGGCATACAATGATGACTGTACCCGAAATATAGGTACATCATGTCATGGGCCTACAATGATGTCAGTATATGGCCTATAGGTGCATCATGTCATGGATGTAAAATAATGTTTATACCTGGCATATAGGTACATCATATCATGGGCATACAATGATATCTGTACCTGATATATAGGAACATCATGCCATGGGCATTCATTAATATCTGTACTTGGCATAAAAGTACGTTATGTCATAGCCATACAATGATGTCTGTACCTGGCATAAAGGTGCATCATGTCATGGGCATCTATAGATGTCAGTACATAGCACATAGGTACATCATATCATGGGCATACAGTGATATCTTTACCTGGTGTATTGGTACATCATGTCATGGGCATACAGTGATATATATATATATATATATATATATATATATACCTGATATATAGAGAAATCATATCATGGGCATGCATTGATGTAATTACCTGGAATATAGGTAAATTGTGTCATGGATGTACATTGATGTCAGTACATGGCATATTTTATGTCATATGCATACAGTGATGTCTGCACCTAGCATATAGGAATATTGTGCTAAGGGCATACAATGATCTCTTTACCTGGCATAATGGCTCATCATGATATGGGCATACAGTGATGTCAGTACATGACATATAGATACATCATGTCATGGGCATACAATGTCTGTACCTGGCATATAAGTACATCATGCCATGGCCATACAGTGCTGTCTGTACCTGGCATATAGGTACATCATGTCATAGTCATACAATGCTGTCTGTACATGGCATATTGGCACATCATGTCATGGACATAAATAGATATCTGTACCTGGCACATATGTACATCACGTCAATGGTGAACAATGATGTCAGTATATGGTATATAGGTACATAATGTCATGGACATACAATGATGTCTGTACTTGACATATAGATATGTCATGACATGGGAGTACATTGATGTCTGTACCTGGTATATAGGTATGTCATGTCATGACATAGAAAGCTGTCAATACTTGGCATATAGGTCATGGACATACAGTGACATCTGCACCTGGTATAGAGGGACATCATGCCATGGTCATACACTGATGTCAGTAAATGGCTTATAGGTGCATCATGTCATGGGCATACAATGATGCCTGTACCTGGAATATAGGTGCATCATGTTATAGGCATACAATGATGTCATTACATGGCATCTAGGTATGTCATGTCATGGGCATATAATGATGTCTGTATATGTACATCTTGACATGGGTGTACAATGATGTTTGTACCTGAAATAAGCAGACAGCATGTCATGACCATACACTAATGTCAGTACATGGCATAAAGGTACATCATGTCATGGGTGTAAAATGATATCTGCATAGGTACATCATATCATTAGCATACAATGATGTCTGTGCCTGGAATTTAGGTACATTGTGTCATGAGCATACAGTGATGTCTGTACCTGGCATATACATACATCATTTCAAGAAAAAGAAGCCAAAGGATCGATACACCTTGAATAAAAAAATTGAATAAAACCAAAATGGAGCAATTACGCTGAAAACACATCAGTTTATTTAAGCCACACAGATACAGCTTTTCATCGGTGACTCCTCACCAACTTCTTCAGAAAATTAAAATCCCTCACCAATGACGTGGTGTGTTTAAAATACTACACGTAAAATCACATCATGCCAACACTATACATCATGTCATGGGCATGATGTGATGTCTGTAGCTGGCGTGCTGGTACATCATGCCATGGGAATACAATGATATCTGTACCTGGCATATAGTGACATCATTTCATGGGCATGCATTGATGTCAGTTACTGGCATATAGAAACATAATTTCATGGATATACATTCATGTCAGTGCATGGCATATATTATGTCATGGGTGTACAATGATGTCTGTACCTGGCATATAGGGACATTATATTGTGGGCGTACATTAATGTCAGTACATAGTATATAAGTATGTCATGTTGTAAGCATACAATGATGTCAGTACATGGCATATAGGTACAGCTTATCATGGGTACAATGATGTCTATACCTGGAATATATGGACATCATATCATGGGCATACATTGAATGTCAGTACATGACCTATAGGTACATCATGTCATGGGTGTAAAATTATGTCTGTATCTGGCATTTAGGTATATCATATCATGGGCATACAATAATGTATGTACCTGGCATGTAGGAACATCATGCCATGGGCATTCACTGACGTCTGTACGTGGCATATAAGTACTCATGTCATGGACATACAATGATATCTGCACCTGGCATATAGATACATCATGTCATGGACACCTATAGATGTCAGTGCATGTCACACAGGTACATCATATCATGTGCATACAGTGATGTCTGTACCTGGTGTCTTGGTATATCATGTCATGGGTATACAATGATATCTGTACCTGGCATATATCAATATCATGTCATGGGTATACATTGATGTCTGCATCTGCCATATTAGTACATCATGAAAAAAGGTGAATCCGGACTAGCCAGAAAACGGATAACTGAACAACAAACTCAAATGGCTCGAACTTTTGCTGCAAGGAATGACAATTGAAGTGAATGTATTTAGCGCTTTCTTCCACTTTATTTACACCATGGACTTCTTCAGAAAAACGGGAACTCTCCCATGTTCCCGTTTTTATACATAACAGGATGTGATGTAAAATTAGTCACACATTTTTTATCTGTTACAATGCTTAATGATAAAATTTAAAAAATCGTTCAGAATTCATTATGTTATTGTGAACGAAGTCAATACAGAATGTATATATAAATTCTATCTATTTAACATTACTTTTTAAATTATTTAATTAAAGATTATATATTTGACTTTTTTTTTTTTTTTTGGAAATAAAAAATATACAAAATATAAAATATATATATATATATGTATAGAATTATGAAATGAACAATAAACTATTATTTCGTAATATTAATACTAATACTGTTATTATGATACCCAACTTTTCAGAATACAGATACTAATATTCTATCTCAAAATGTCGTTATCTCAAATGTTATAATCGTAATCTGAACATTAGTTCAAACATATAATTTTTTCCTTTAAATAAATTAAAAAATGTATTCAAACAGTCTTAATCAGATGTAAATATAAATTACCTATCAGATGAATGCATTCAACTTAAAAATTAAAAATATCTAATCTACTTATGTTCATAATAACACAGTTGATACAATTAATAATAACCTTACTGTCTATATAATAGAAAACATTTAATATTAATTGTGTCATTCAATCCAGGTAGAGTATCAGCGCCTAATAACAACTGCCACAATGTCTCTTTCTGTTCCAATTTGTTATTTATGTCACCCTTCAACACTCCCTTGTCAAGTCTTTCCAAAACAAAAAATTCAAACTTTTTGAAATCTGTACACGCCAAAGCGTGTCTTGCTAGTGAATTGTTTGTATCCTTGTTTTTTATGGCTAAAGTATGTTCATAAATACGTCTTTTTAAACATCTTATTGTTTTGCCAATGTAATAATTTCCACAGGTGACACATGTGGCTAAATATACCACGTGGTCACTATTACAGTTGTAGTATTCCCTAGCCCAAAATGTTTTATTCAAATGCTTCAAGGTCACAAAGGAAGTATTCGTGATGTATCTACACTGCTTGCAGTCTTTGCATGAGAAAGTTCCCTTTTTATTACTTACTGCTCTAGTCTGAGTCTCTCTGTTGTAACTTTTATACTCTAGCATCTTCTTCATGTTCACCATGTTTTTATAGGTGAATGTTGGTTTTATACCTAATACTGTCATGAGCTCCCTATTCCCCAAAATGATCGTCCAATTTGTCTCTATAATACTCCTAATATGCAACATCTCATTGCACATAGGTAACGGAAACATTGTATTACAGTCCTTTGGGTCTAAATCATGTGTATTGTCTATAGTGTTGACTACCAAAAAATCATTCATCTCAATTGACAAAATTGGCTTTGCTACTCCTTGTCTTAAGTTAGCTACTTCTTTCTCTAATTTCTTCAAAAATTTCAGCGAATATCCTCTCTCCAAGAATAACTTCCTTAATAAGAGCAACTCTGTGTGATATATATCATTTTGTGATGTTAATCTACTTAATCTTATCATTTGCCCTTTAATGACGTTTCGCTTCATATGCTGTGGATGTAAACTTTCTTTATGTAGATTCTGATTTGTAAAACATGGTTTCCTATATATTTTGCTTTGTAAGGTATAGTTTTCACCATCAAAATATAGTGTCACATCTAAAAAATCTATTTCCTTCCCGTATCCACTGATTTTGAATGTCAGGAAGCTGGTTGTTTTGTTCAAATCATTCACCATGTTTTCAAATTCTGTCTTATCTCCACCCCATACAAAAAACAAATCATCTATGTATCTTACATAAAGTAAGACTTTATTATAACTGTTGTGACATTTTAGATGTTCATTTTCCCAGTTTGACATAACTATGTTTGCGAATGCAGGAGCCACTCTAGCTCCCATCGCCACTCCTGATATTTGTTTGTAATATTCTTTCGAAAAGATAAAGAAATTATTGTCCAAAATCATCTCCATAAGGGAACAAATTGTATTAATTTTGGAACCTTCCATACTTGATTTTGTGGCGAGATACTGTCTTAAACTCTCAACCCCTTCTTCCTGATTAATTGAAGTGTAGAGACTCTTTACATCCAATGTTGCAAAGTGTACTTCATTATATGAAAATTTACTTTTAGCTAGAATTTCTAACAAATGCCACGAGTCTCTTAAGAAATGTTCTGCTTTTTGTGCCACTGAATTTAATACACTATCTAACCAAATGGAGATGTTCTCAGTTTTAGAGTTTTTTGCGGACACTATTGGCCTAAAGGTCAAATCATCCATGCCATACTGTACCTTTGGTATTCCAAAGAAAGTTCCTATATTTGGATGCTCATTTAACATAAAGTCATAATCTTCCTTTTCTAATTCATCTTGACAATACATATCAAAGAGAGTAGTGTTTATCCTCCTATAACATCTCAAGACAAATTCTAGACTTACTTTACAATAGTTATGCTCGTCGTCTAGTAATATACCTATAGCCTTATTGTAATCAGCTACATTCATAACTATTACTTTTCCCCCTTTGTCCGCCTTCATTACCCTGATGTCTTTAGATTTAATTAAATCATCTAGGGCTTTACGTTCATTGGTTGTTAAATTATCTTTTGTGTCTGTGTTAGTCAAACTTCTAAACTCGTTCTCACAAACTTTTTGGAATACTTGAAGTGTATTGATCAAAGGGGGGTTATAAGTGCTGGGTCTCCTAAAAGTATTGTCCCTATTGGTACTAGGCAAATTTACATCCTTCATAATGTATTTCAGATTTAATTTGCGCAAAAAAATCCTAAACTCTACTAGTAAATTTCCTGTTTGAACTCTATTGGAGGGTATAAAGTTAAATCCCTTCTTTAACACATCAATACTAGAAACAGAGAGATGAAAATCACTCAAATTGATTACAGTCATAGAAAAATCATCAACAGTCTCAGAGTGTCTCTTCACCACTTTTTCCTGTTCTTGCCTTTCTGTTTGCCCTTGTATTGGGTGGAATTGTACCACCTGGTAGTCTTTTTGACTCTGCCCTGATTCATTTGAAAAGGGCCATTGTTGTTAGATACTAGTACCTCCGCAAAACTCGATACACCTTGAATAAAAAAATTGAATAAAACCAAAATGAAGCAATTACGCTGAAAACACATCAGTTTATTTAAGCCACACAGATACAGCTTTTCATCGGTGACTCCTCACCAACTTCTTCAGAAAATTAAAATCCCTCACCAATGACGTGGTGTGTTTAAAATACTGCACGTAAAATCACATCATGCCAACACTATACATCATGTCATGGGCATGATGTGATGTCTGTAGCTGGCGTGCTGGTACATCATGCCATGGGAATACAATGATATCTGTACCTGGCATATAGTGACATCATTTCATGGGCATGCATTGATGTCAGTTACTGGCATATAGAAACATAATTTCATGGATATACATTCATGTCAGTGCATGGCATATATTATGTCATGGGTGTACAATGATGTCTGTACCTGGCATATAGGGACATTATGTTGTGGGCGTACATTAATGTCAGTACATAGTATATAAGTATGTCATGTTGTAAGCATACAATGATGTCAGTACATGGCATATAGGTACAGCTTATCATGGGTACAATGATGTCTATACCTGGAATATATGGACATCATATCATGGGCATACATTGAATGTCAGTACATGACCTATAGGTACATCATGTCATGGGTGTAAAATTATGTCTGTATCTGGCATTTAGGTATATCATATCATGGGCATACAATAATGTATGTACCTGGCATGTAGGAACATCATGCCATGGGCATTCACTGACGTCTGTACGTGGCATATAAGTACTCATGTCATGGACATACAATGATATCTGCACCTAGCATATAGATACATCATGTCATGGACACCTATAGATGTCAGTGCATGTCACACAGGTACATCATATCATGTGCATACAGTGATGTCTGTACCTGGTGTCTTGGTATATCATGTCATGGGTATACAATGATATCTGTACCTGGCATATATCAATATCATGTCATGGGTATACATTGATGTCTGCATCTGCCATATTAGTACATCATGTAATGGGCATACAAATGATGTCAATGCATGGTATACAGGTATATCATGTCCTGGGCATGCAGTGATGTCTGTACCTTGTATATACATGCATCATGTCATGGTCATACAATGATATAAGCACCTGGCATATTAGTACATCATGTCATGAGTATATAATGATGTGAGTGCATGCCATATAGTACATCATTTATCATGGGTATGTGATAATGAATAAAGACAGTCACAACACATGCATATATCCATGACACAGCCATATGACACTGCCAGCACTTTGCTTGCAAGTACTCCCATGATATGGACATATGAAAACATCAATGTACAATATGGAAGTATCCTTGTGCATTCATAATGTCACTGCATGCCACAAGAACAGCTCCCAAGATACAGACAAGTAATAATGTAAGCTTATGGCATATATGTTCTCCAATGATGGGGTTATGTGATAATGCCAACACATGCCAAACAATTACTTCAGTAATATAAGCATTTGATATATTAATGGAATAGAAATGTATATTAATGTGGTGGAAACATAGTACTGTAAGTATATGACACAAAAGCATCCCCCAAAAATGTAGATGTAATTAGAAAGACAGCCAATATAACATGAGCCTGTACGTAACAGTGTAAGCATATGACAAACAACTAGCTGTACACTGCCTGGAAATTGTGTGTAGTTGCCACATGGATTGTAATACTGTGGTAATACTGGAGAGTATTCATGTTGGTTATCAGAAGCTCTAATTGAAAAGAGCACACTTGTTGAATCAAAAATAATGAAATGCAAAACCACAGAGAAAAAGTACCAAAACAAAGTGTTTTTGCAGCACATTACAGCTATTACTGCAGTTCAGCTCACTGTAGTGGGACACCTACTGGAGGAAAACTGTCCTGCATGCAGCAGTAGATGGAAAGTGCTTTAGTTCATTGGCAGGATCCAATTCATTGCTGGAGGACTGATGGAAAACTGAAATAATATTATTTTCCATAGGACAGTGTACAACTAGTTCAACATATCCTAGAGTTTCACAGTGTTAAGATGTAATTGGCCTAGCTTTCATTTTCAACTCTGTACAAAATGCACCTTAGCCATGCAAATATTGTTCACTATCAGTTTAGGAAGCAGCCAGCTCAGCAAATGCTATAGGAAGCAGCCAAATCAGAAAATACTATACTTCTGTGTGCAGTATTTGACTAACCCACCAAACAGCCAACTTTGCACTCTGTACAACACCCCAACAGCCTTGTAAACTGTGAACCTCCCCAGGTCTGGATGCAACCTACTCATCAAACTATGTGCATTTCCATTGCAGAATGACAAGTAGATGCTCCCTGGATCCAATTCATTACTGGAGGATTGATGAAAAACTAAAAGAAAGAACAACAAATACTATACTTCCATAGGACAGTATACAACCAGTTCAACATACTCTAGAGTTTCTTAACATAAGATGTAATGGGCCTAGCCCTCATTTTCCACACTGTGCAAAATACATCTAGCCATTCAAATATTGGTTATTGCCAGTTTAGGAAGCAGCCAGCTCAGGAAATACTATACATACATATGTAGCATTTAACTAGCCCACCAAACACTCAACTTTGCACTCTGTATGACGCACCAACAGCCCTGTGAACTGTGAACCTCCCCAGTTATGGATGCAGCCTAATCAACAAACTATGCACATCTCTAGTGCAAAATATAGTGAACTCAGAAAAGTCCATAGTGCATGGTGCCACCAGCCAAGCAAAATAGTACTGACTGCAACTGTCCAAGCAAATACTGAGATTCACAGTGCAGAAGTCAAGTAACTCAGCAAACTTTGTTTCCTCAGTGCAAAATGCAACTAACTCAGGAATCACTGGGCTTTTTTTGTGCAGAATTCAAATTCCATACTTCATAACTGCCAGTAAAACTACCTAACAAACATTGTCCTTTTTTAGTGTACAGACACCCATCTCATATTCTGCTTTTCCAGTGAAGGATAGTCTAGCAAGTACTGGGTTCCCAAAGCAGGATGCAAATAGCCAAATGTCTTCTGAATCTCCCCATTGCAGACTATGCATTCCACTTGCCCGGGGTGTAAATAGTCTAACATGCATCATACTTCCACACTTCCACAATGCAGATTACAACCATCAGGACAAATATTGTGCTTCCCAGGACTCAAGCTACCCAGGAATGCATTATTTGTCCAGGATACAATCACCCCAACTAGTGCCCTTTCCGATTGCAGGATGTGGCAGTCAGTCCAGCATTCTACTTTCCCTTTACAGAATACAGCCTATTGATGTTATTCCCTATTTCAGAGTTTAACTAGCTCAACAGACCCTGTTCTGACCCATTACAGGGTATACCCAGCTCAGCAAACTCTGTACTTCTCAGGGCAGGGTGCAGATAACTTACGAAACTAAGTATCGAGTGGAAGATTAATCTAGCCTAGCAGATTTTGTTTTTTCCCCAGTTCAGGACATAACCAGCCTAACAAACCCTGTATTTGCCCCTTGCAGGATGTAACAAGTTTGTCAAACCCATACTTTCCCAGTGTAGGATGTTCCCACCCATCAAAGCTGTCATCCTGTTGCCCCAAGAATCAAGCAAAAAGTCAAACATAATCAGGATGAAATGTCCAAACCAAGGACTATTTTCAAATAGTGATACTATTTAGTTCAATAACTGGCAGAATGAGAGCATTGCATGAACATGCTTTGTTGAAGAGTAAAAAACATAGCTGTAACATGTGTACTGCTTCCTTACTGAATCACTGCACTGCCACAAAATCAGAAGTCTCAAATGGGATTAACATATTGAGCCAAAATTAAGGACAGTTGAGAGGTATCTCTCCAGTACTGGATGCAGGGAGCCCAATAAATGCAAAAATCCCCCTCCCCAAATTAATACAAACTGCTGAGCAAACTCTATGCATCTGTAAGACAGCACAAAACTAATGCAGCAAATTCTGTACATCCCAAAGTACACCCATGCAACCGATTCAACGAGCTCTGTAGGTCCCTAGGACAGTGACGCAACAAATTTCCCCTTCCATGGGTGCAACCAGTTTAGCAATCTCTGTACATCCTCAGCGCACCTTACAACCAGCTCAGAAGCTCCACCCTGGCCTGATAACTTTGAGAAGCTTGAGCACACTTTTAACTTAAACTGACTGCAGTGGTTATGATATGACATCCAGTATCTGTAGTGAGAGCCCTTCACTGCAGACAGGAGCATCCAACACATTCACAGTAAACCTCAGTCTGCTTATTTTTACAGTACGTAAGGAAATCAAAGGGGCTTCATGTGATATAATTTTACAGAAAGCTTTTCTTAGACTGTTACTAGGGTACAGATCTGAGAAAATGTTCTAGCATGTTATTAGAATGGGACAAAGGAATAGCACTTAATGTTAGGTCAGTGGTGTCACAGAAGGTGGACATTAGTGGCAAAGTGGGAAACCATAAACATCCTTTTAATATTGATAAAATATTTCATTTAAGGCAGACCATTCCAGAAGCTCTGAATGATAGATAAGATGGGTTTTAAATCAAAGGGTGTGTATTCCTTCTTGTCACTGAAGTACATAGCATTCAAAACACTAACCTGCAGTCTGTTCTGTAAATAGACTGGAACAGGAAGGAGTCAGAGAAGGTCAGTTCCAGTCTATGGATACCAGCTGCTGTGTATAGATGAGTCGAACATTCCTTTTTAGTGGGTAAACACCTGCATGACTTGACTTGGCAGAGAAAGTGACTGACTATTGCATAACCATTTTAACTCTTTGCAGGTTTTTTGAACTTACTTGTTTGTATTTCAGTTACTGACATGCTTTCTTTCTTGGAATTTAATTTGGTTTGCTACATAATTACTTCTTATATAATACTGATAACTGAAGTTTTTGCATTTTAGGTAAAAATACATGTAGGCTTCAAGTAAACAAATACAGATGATTTAGTCAGTACAATCCCCTCCAAGGGTTATGAAAACTTTATACTGTATGACTGAATGAAACATTATTTTTATAAATCTTTCAGGAATTTCTGCTTGGTAAATACAGGTCAGATTAAGTGATATGCTTGCTTCTGCGTTTTTTTTTTTGAGTTGGCAGTCAGATGGGATGCTAGTCTAACATACTCTAGCCTATATGCTTCTCTTATTTACAAGTTTGCTTATTTCTGAATGTAGCTAAACATTTGTGTGAGTCTGGCGCTGTTTGCTATGGTGCATAGCTATTAGCTACTGGTGTTCGTTTTCCAGGTAACAGCGTTTGCCACCTAACTGCACTACTTGGCTGGACAAACAAGGCAGGCAGAAGAATAAACTCTGGTTTACATCAGCAAATGCACCACAGTTACGGAAGAGAGGGGCAGATTCTGAATTCTCACATGGTGATCATTTTCTACAGCTGGGTTTTGTAACATGTCTAGTAGAGATGGGCTTTCTTTATGAAAAAAAAACATGCCATCACTCATACCTCTCAGTTGTCCCTGATCTTGGATAAAATTTCTTCTTTTCTGGTAAATTGCTAAGGATTACATTCAGTCATTAATACCAGACATTAGATTTGCATGCATCTTATTATTTATAAAATGCATGTTGATGCAACACCTGTTGTCTTATTAACCTTTTCATCTGCTTTGAAGGACTATTTAAAAATTGTCCATTATTTTTACCCCTCCCCCATTATTTCTGGCTTTGTTCAGACTTCTTAAGCAAAGAAGCTGAGAGCTATAGCTGCACTTACATCATAAAAACTGAAAAGAAACCAGAAGGTATTCAAAGGTCTTTAGTTTCCGTGGGCTCTGTAGTCTACCTACATTGTGCTGAAATTTTTATATTAGGTGATCTACTCTAGAAGTGGGCATGACAAACATTTTCTGAAAATATGCTTTTTGCAGGTAAGCAGCAGGTTGTAGGGGCTTATGAAGGTATTGCTATCCATGACTCAGCAGAATATACACCATGAATGGAATCTTTTGTAGATGCAGGACTGCTGAAAACCTGGCTCTCTGTTTCATCTAGTTTGCTCCTTTCAAAGTCAAAAGTCAAAGTAAACTTTATTGTCACTTCGATTGATACAAGTGCGAACCAAGCAAAATTACGTTTCTTCAGGCTCAATGTGCATACAATATATAGACTACATTTAACATGACCATAATACACAAAATTATATTGACAGAGATGACAAACACAACAATAATAAATACTTGCATTATTACACTGATTTAACAGATTGTCACTCATTATTAGGTTATTAGCTTATTTTCACTGGAAAAATTGCACTTAAGCGATTGATTTAAGGCCTACATTTATATTGCACAGTAAGACAACTCAGTTTGATTACTGCTGACTTTGCTGTCCGGGTGCGGGTAAGAACTTTTCAGTAGTATCCAAAAGAAACACAGCTCACAGATAGCTCCACAAACTGTACCCGGCTCGAACAGGAACACAAAAAGATTTTATTGATGTACAACCATAGGTTAAGCGCTTTCATCTGTTGTAACAGACTTCATCAGAACGAGGTACACCCAATTAAAAGGTTAAGCGCTTTCATCTGTTGTAACAGACTTCATCAGAAAGAGGTACACCCAATTAAAACCATTTAAATACTCTAAAAAGGCGCCAAAACTTAGTCTCATTTAAACAAACATACAACTATTTCCTCAAAAAATTTTTTGTAAAATCTATCTAAACATCCCTTAAGTTCATCTGCCAAAAACAGTCAAATAATTAATTAATTAATTGTAAACACTTATTAAAACAAATGAAATGAAATATATAAAATATATATATGTAAATAATGTATGTATAGATAAATTAGTTACAAAAATACATGAATTACTTACAATTACTTACAACAGAGAGGCATTTTAGACGACGTATTTATGAGCATTTGTATAGGATTAAAGTGAAAAATTCCAATAATGCCCTATATAGACATATTTTCACCTACGGTGAAACACATTGTTTTAAGTTTTCTATTATTGACAGTGTTGATATAACACCGTATGGTGGGAACTGGAAAGCCTTGAAGGAGAGTAAATGGCAGATTTTGACTGATGCCACACGATTCCCAGGTATTAATGAATTTGTCAGTATTGGGGCGGTCATGGTGGTGCAGTGGTTAGCACTGCCGCCTCACAGCAAGAGGTTCTCCGGTTCGATCCTCGGCTGGGGTGCCTTCTGTGCGGAGTCTGCATGTCCTCCCTGTGGTCGCGTGGGTTTCCTCCGGGTGCTCCGGTTTCCTCCCACATCCCAAAGACATGCTGCAGGTGGATTGGACACTCTAAATTGGCCCTAGGTGTGCGTGTGAGTGTGCCTTCTGTGGAAGGTTGGGCGCCAGGCTGGCAACTCGACACTGTAAAACTCCACTGCCAATCAATGTGCGGACAAGGTGATCCGCTGTGGCGACCCCTAACCGGGAAAAAGCTGAAAGAAGAAGAATGAATTTGTCAGTATTAAACCTTTTCTTATCCTCTCTTAATAGGGAGATGTATTTAAGTAGTATAAGTTATTTATTATTTATTATTCATTATTTATTATTATAGTTCATTATAGTTTTTGTAAGTAATTTGTGTATTTTTGTAACTAATTTATGTTATCTATACATGCATTATTTACATATATATATTTTATATATTTCATTTCATTTGTTTTAATAAGTTTTTACAATTAATTAATTAATTATTTGACTGTTTTTGGCAGATGAACTTAAGGGATGTTTAGATAGATTTTACAAAAATTTTTTTGAGGAAATAGTTGTATGTTTGTTTAAATGAGACTAGGTTTTGGTGCCTTTTTAGAGTATTTAAATGGTTTTAATTGGGTGTACCTCGTTCTGATGAAGTCTATTACAACAGATGAAAGCACTTAACCTATGGTTGTACATCAATAAAATCTTTTTGTGTTCCTGTTCTAGCCGGGTACAGTTTGTGGAGCTATCTGTGAGCTGTGTTTCTTTTGGATACTACTTGTCGTTTCAATTTCAAGTTTACTTTTCAGTATTGTTGGATTACTCCCTTAATGTCTGGTGTGAAGGGTACTGTACTGTTCCTAGAGTTCAGTAACCTGATGGCTAGTGGAAAGAAGCTGTTTCTGAATCTCGTGATTTTGCAGCATATGCATCGAAAGCACCTTCCTGATGTTAAATGTGTGAACAGTTTGTAAGCGGGATGAGTGCTATCCCTGGTTATTTTCCTTGCCCTGCTGAGACATCTGGACATGTGCAGGTCTTGTATGGAGGGGAGGGAGTTCCTGATAATCCTCTCAGCTGCTTTCACTACCCTCGGGAGGTACTGGTGCTCAGAAACAGAGCAGCTTCCATACCTACTGTAAAGCTGTTTGTCAGTCTACTTTTGATGGTGTCCCTGTAGAATGTTGTGAGAGCTGTTGATAGTAGGTTTACTCTCCTCAACCTTCGCAAGAAGTGAAGCCATTGGTACACCTTCTTCATGATGGCATTTGTGTTGGCTGACCATGTCAAATCTTCTGCAATGTGCACCCCCAGAAGTGTTGTGCTTTTTACTCTCTCAACTGTTTCTACATTGATTATGAGTGGAGAGTGCTCTCTGTTGCTCTTCCTGTAGTCCACAATTATTTCTTTGGTCTTGTTGACATTTAGTGCAAGATTATTGCTATAACACCAACTTATGAACTGATTCACCTCCTCTCTGTAGGCTCTCTCGTCATCATTCATAATGAGGCCCACAGCTGTCATATCAACTGCAAATTTGATGGTATGGTTTGAGCTGTGCTTGGCAGTACAGTCATGGGTTAGTATGGTGAAAAGCAGGGGGCTTAGGACCATCACTGTGGGACTCCACTGTTCAGGGTGATGCTCCCCAATGTATTCTTGCCTATGCACACTTTCTGGGGTCTGTCTATAAGAAAGTCCAGAATCCAGTTGCATAGTGGAGTGCTGATGCCCAGTTGAACCAGCTTTCTGATCAGATTTTGCAGGATGACTGTATTGAAACCTGAGCTGCAGTCGATGAAAAGTAGCCTCACATAGCTATTCCTGTTCTCCAGGTGTTCCAGCAATAGGTGGAGTGCCAAAGAAATAGCATCTCCTGTGGACCAATTGGGTCTGTATGTAAACTGGAGTGGATCGAATTCTGCAGGTAGTTTGGATGCTATTGCATCTTTGACCAGTCTTGCAAAGCATTTCATCACAGTGGAGGTGAGAGCTACGGGACGATAGTCATTTAGGCTAGCAGGTAGCACCTTCTTTGGCAGTGGTATAATGTTTGTGTATTTGAAACATTTGGGCACAATGGCTTTACTCAGTGAGTTGTTGAAGATGTCTGTAAGTACATTTGTTAGTTGGTCCTTACAGTCTCTGAGCTCTCTTCCAAGAATGTTATAAGGTCCAGCTGCTTTCCCTGGGTTAACTCTTCATAGGATCTTTCTGACATCAGCAGGGTTGAGGCTGAGCTCTTCCTTGCTCTGGTTGTTGGTGATTTTCTCTGCTGCTGTCTTGTTCCCTCCCTCAAACCTACTGAAGTAGATGTTGAGCTTGTTTAGGAATACCATATCATTATCACACTGTGAAGACGGGGACCTGTAATCTGTTATAGACTGGATGCCCTGCCACAGGCGCCTGGGGTCCTTTTATTCGTAGAAGTGGCTCATGATCTTTTGACCATATTTGCGTTTGGCCACCCTCACCCCTTTATTTAATTGAGATCTGGCAAATCTGAGAGCCTCTATCACCAGACTTGAATATCGCATTCCTTGCTTTCAGGAACTCATACACTTCACTTCTTAGCCAGGGTTTCTGGTTGGCTCTTGTGATGATGCTTTTGGTGACTGTCACATCATCACCACATTTTGAGATGTAACCCATCACTGATTTAGTGTACTCCTACAGCTTGATGTGTTGGTTTACTGTGGCTGCCTCCTTTTTTTTTTTTTTTTTGATATACAGTCAAATAAAAGGAAAAACAAAAGTACATTTAGCATCAATGGCTATAACAACAGTTACAAGAAAATAAAGATTTAACAAAAAAAAACTTTAAACAGGAGTGAGAAACAAAACAAAACTTTAAAAACGATATACATTATATACAGCAGAAGTCACATCTCTTAGGTTACGTTTTTATAGCAGGAAGCGAAGGATGGAAAAGGGAGCATCTTACATTAAGATGTGGATGTGAAAATAAAAAGAGCCCCTGTTAATTCTAACTAGGTAAACAATGAATCACTTGATACATTACTGGCAAGTTTAGACTAAGAATTGTTATCGTGATAACTTACTATAGAAGCTTGTATGCTTGGGCTGAAGTGGTGTCCATTGTTAAATCTTCAGGATTAAGTCCAGCAGACATCCCCAGTATATTTGGTAGTATTCCTTTTGTTTACCAGTTTATGGGAGGATATGAATTTAATAGCAAGGTTACAAAAATCTTCCCATGAAATTATGGATTTATCAATCCATTTCTTAGTGATGTAGAATTTAATGAGGGCCCACGTAGTAATAAGTATGTGTTTTAGGATTTTGGGAAGACTAGTTGTAGCAATGTGAAAATAGCTGTTTCCCATGAAAAGGTGGATTTTTCATATCCTATCTTTTCTAATCTTACTCTTAAGGAACACGATAGGTTGTAAAGTCTTTTACAGCTCTAAAAAGATGTGGCGAGTGTCAGCTTTTTGGTTTGGGCAATAGGGGCAATATGATGAATATTCGGAATTGAATTTATTAAGAACTGATGGCGTGTAGTAAGCTTTACTGTTAATCATGATTTGGGTGTAAAGCAAGCGCTTGAAGGGGATTAGTTTAATTGTGTTTTCAATAACCAATTTTTTATTTTCATATGAAATCACTTGACCTTTCTCATTCCATTAAGATGAGAAGAGGAGGGTATTCTGGGATTTTATGTTTGTGATTAATTTATATATCTTGGAGATCATTTTATTCTTAGTTGCTAGTGTTTTGAGAATTAAGACAGCAGAGTTAATATCCTGGTGATCAAATTTGACAGATGATAATTTATTTTTCAGTAAGTAAAAGAGGGGTCTGAATATGATATCATATTTCTTAGGCAGCTTGAGCTTCTGTTTTAGTTCCATTATATTAGAGTCATGCCATTTATATAGTTCCCAAGCTGTGAAGTCTTTTATGAGAGGAACATTTATTAGGTTTATTGGTTGGTTGTTGATTAGCAACTTAGGATTTAGGTGACACGGTTGAATAAGATCTAGAGTTTTAGAGAGCTGAATTACGCGGTTGAATAAGATCTAGAGTATTAGAGACCTGAGTTAACTTGAACAGACTTTAAAAAGTAAGGATCATATGTTTGCTAAGTGTGTGTAGGTTCTTTGTAAAGCAGTTTTTTGGATTTAGATTTAGAAAGGGGAGACACTTTGGATTTATGTCAAGGAATTTGGTTTGATTGTACCAGATTTTGATCCACTGGGGTGTCCAGCTGCTCAGTTTAGGATCATAGTTGATTATATGGATCAGTCTGCTAGAACTGATTACATATTAATAGAGTTTGAGATATGGTAACCCCAGTCCTCCTTTATCTTTTGATAGAGAAAGTTTGCCATATTTTATTCTAACAGATTTAGGGTGCCACAAGAATTTTGATAAGGCCTTTTCTACATTTGTAAAGAATTTTTGTGGAATGATTGAGAGAATAGCATTAAGCGAAAGAGTATCCTAGGTAGGACATTCATTTTGACCACACTAGCTTTTGACAATAAGGACAAATTAATATTTATCCATCTGTTAATGTCATTTTCAATATTTGATCATGTGTGTAGTAAATGTAACTTAAAGATCTCATTAAAATTAGGAGTATAGTTTATGCCTAAATATTTTAGGTGGAATTTGGGTTTGATCTCAATATCAGGGAAATAGAATTTTTTATAGCCCAAAGGATTTAAAGGGAATATATGTGATTTATTTGGATTTAGTTTGTAATTAGATATATTAGAGTATGTCTCTAGTGAGTTAAGTATTTTTTGAAGGTCAGTATTGGATAGTTCAAAGTATAAGTTTAGATTGTCAGCAAAGGCAGAGTATAGGTCTGTGGCCACCTCCTTGAAGATGTTCTAGTCCGTACTCTCAAAACAGTCTTGTAGTGCTAAGACTGCTCCCTCCAGCCATACTCTCACTTGCTTCACTGATGGTTTTCCCCTGGTCAGCAGTGGTCTGTACAATGGTAGCAGCATAATGGCAAGGTGATCTGAGTTACCCAAGTGGAGGTGAGATACTGCCTTAAATGCTAGCTTAATATTTGTATAGACCTTGTCCAGTGCATTCTCCCCTCTGGTTGCAAAGTCTGCATACTGGAAGTATTGAGGTAGGACTGTTTTCAGGTTTGCCTGATTGAAGTCACCTGCTATTATTTGTACTTTGTCAGGATTTTGATTTTGCAAATCATTTATCGACTGATACAGTTTAGCTAGTGCTTTCTTTGTGTTGGCACTGGGTGGTATATATACTGCTGTGATGCTGACACCATTAAATTTCCTTGGTAGGTAGAAGGGTCTGCATTTCAGTGACAAACTCTAGGTCCCCAGAGCAGACCCCCCTTTGCTTTCCCACAGAGAGACTGTATTCTATCTGCACAAAATAATGATAGTCTCTCCACATGAACCGCAATGTCATTTATGCTAGAGTTCAGCCAAGTCTCAGTGAAGATAAATACACAAGTGTTTCTCACCTTGCTCTGGTTAGTTAGTTCTAGTCTTATGTAGTCTATTTTGTTTTACAGGGAGCGAACATTAGCCAGCAGAATGGATGGTAGTGCAGGCCTGAAGGGGTTAACTTTTAATCTTGTGATGATTCCAGCCATGGATCCTCATTTACGAGTTCTTTCACGCCTTTTTATTTTCCTTTCCTGAGTAATAAACAGTGCATTCATGGATTCAAGTGTCTACCTGCTAAACATTCATGCAAGTTATGCCTGATGTCAGGGGAACATGTTAGAAAAAAATTGTGAATTTTTAATGAGCATCACAACTTATCTTTTTGCAACTCCTGTGACTTTAAAAGGCATCATATTATCATAGTTACAGGCAAACAAACAGATTATCTGCCATGAGATGGAATACTGTCATAACAATGCTAACAGAGTGTTTGGCTACTAACAAGCCATCAAAGATACAGCAGATCTTTATAAAACTTCCTGTGTCAGTATTGACAAATTCTAACCATTAACATGACTCATTAGTAAGTGTTAGTTGTGCTAAATGGAATCAGCCCATGTACTGATTCATTCTACCCTTATCTGTGGAACACAAGCCAATGTTCTCTACTGCCTTTCCATTACCGAATTAGTAGATGAGTCTGACCACTGTTTAACAGCCATATAAGTGGTACAAAATTAGGAACTTTAATCAAGCGAAGACAGTCCCCATACAGTGCACTTTTTCCACCATTAGCCCACTTGGTCACTCACTTGAAGAAATATTATTTGTTAAGCTTGCCTGTCCTCATACATTAATTTTTAATGAGGTTGCAGCCATCTGGTTTCCAAAATTTCCTTTATGGCTTTTTTTTTTTTTTTTTGCTGTTGCAGACTCTAGAACCTATTGCCAATGATGAATGATGAGTGGAGACATGATGGCAGAATAACAGATGATTTATTGTACACCTGACATAGCTGCTTCTGCATGCACATTCTACATCTTACTTGTAAAACAAGCTCAGTACAGTTAGCTTAACACCACCCCCGACCTGGAAACTTCCTTCAACTACAGTGGCTGATAAGATTCAGACAAAAAAGCATTGCAGTGTTCTACATCCTCCCTCGTTACTTTGTGACTATCACAAATACATGGACAAATCTGCATTGATATTTCTTGAAACACATTCAAAAATTAGATATTGTATAAACAACTCGACATTGGCTATCTGGCTACAAATGCAATTTACTGTACATATTTAGGATTAGGTTTGCTGACTTCCTGCCCTTGTCACATACAAATTTCAAGTAGAATTAGAAACAGGACCCATCTCAAGAGATTTATGTGATACAGAAACATCATTTGATATGTCAGAATTATATAAAGAAGACTGTCCATTTTCTGGAAGTTGATCAATTAGTAACTTAGTCAAGAAACTGGAATCACTAGTACACACAGTCTGTTGTTGCTTCGCCTCTGGGACAGGCAAAATGTGTCTGCAATTTCTTCTGTAGTCTACACCTTTAGAGTGATTTATGTAAGACCTTGGTTCAACACAGATGTCTTTTATGATTCCCACATGATCATGACCTTTTGAAGTTTGCATTCGGACAACTTCAGCTTGCAATACTGGTCGAAGAGGTTTACTGGTTTTGTCATAGTATACCTCTTGCGAATGAAGTTTTTTCGATAGTTGAGCTTTGACTACCTTATTGCTCTTTGTGATTGGCACTAACAGCCATTTGTTGATTGGAAGAGCTGTTCATGTTTGTCTCGACATCAGTCTTTGAGCAGGTGAACCAAGCATCTGGTCACGAGGGATGTTTTGAATATTCAGTAAATTAAGGAATACGTCGGTTCCTTCCTGTTTGGACTTTTCCCTCAGATGTTTTGCATTACAAACTGCACTCTCAGCTAAACCATTAGCTTGTGGATATTCTGGACTACTGGTTACATGAATGAAATCCCAAGGTCTAGTAAATTCTTTAAAACGTTGACTAGTAAATTGTGCACCATTATCCAATATGACTTTATGTGGAATTACATGAATTGAGAAATGTCTCTTTAGTTTCATAATCACTGAGATAGATGACAAGTCACTAGGTAAGTCAACTTTGAACCAGCCAGAGTGCGAGTCAACTAGAACTAGATAGTGCTGACCATTCCATTCAAAAATGTCTGCAGCAAGTGTGGACCATAGTAAATCACGGATTGGGTGTAGATGAAGAGGTTCTTTCTGCTGATGTAATTTACTACTATTGCAAACTAAACAGGAAAGTGTCTTTCTTTCAATATTTTTGGACATTGAGGGCCAAAACACAATGTCTTTTGCCTTCCATTTAGTTGATTCAGTGCCTGGGTGACCCCTGTGCATGATTGTTATGTATTTCTTTTGCAGTGATTTAGGAACTCTCACGTTCGAACCTTTCATAATGATACCATCTTTCACGATGAGTTCATCTCTGTAGGAGAAAAACTGCTAAAGTTCAAGTGGAAAACTTGTCTGATGTGTTGGCCATCCTTGATTAATAACATTACTCAGTCTTTGAAAACATTAGGTCTTTAGCAGTATGGTTCCTTAACTCATCAAGCCATGATGGAATGTATTTGACTTCCATAACTTCAAAATCTGCTGTCTCATTTTCATACTGCTCGGACGTCTTTCTGGGTGCTTGAGACAAAGCATCTGTGAGATACACATGTTTAGCTTTGTTGTAGATGATAGTGAACTTATACGTTTGCAATTTTAACATCATACATTGCAATCTTGCTGGAGCAGTATGTATTGGTTTGTTCAAAATCGTTAAGAATGGGCTGATGATCTGTTTCATTCTGAATTGGTCTGCCAAATATATATATATATATATATATATATATATATATTTATATATAGTCACTGAATTTAGAACACGGAAACACAACTGCAAGAAGCTCTTTTTCTATTTGTGCATAGTGCATTTCTGTTGGAGTCAAAGTATGAGATGTATACGCAACTGTAATGCCTTCCTGAAGACATACTGCGCCAAGACCATATTACTTATTACACATGCTCAGTATATGCAACTGTAATGCCTTCCTGAAGACATACTGTGCCAAGACCATATTACTTATTACACATGCTCAGTATATGCAACTGGAGGGCCTTCCTGAAGACATACTGCGCCAAGACCATATTACTTATTACACATGCTCAGTATATGCAACTGGAATGTCTTCCTGAAGACATACTGCGCCAAGACCATATTACTTATTATACATGCTCAGTATATGCAAATGGAATGCCTTCCTGAAGACATGCTGCGCCAAGACCATATTACTTATTACACATGCTCAGTATACGCAACTGGAATGCCTTCCTGAAGACATACTCCGCCAAGACCATATTACTTATTACACATGCTCAGTATATGCAACTGGAATGCCTTCCTGAAGACATACTGCGCCAAGACCATATTACTTATTACACATGCTCAGTATATGCAACTAGAATGCCTTCCTGAAGACATACTGCGCCAAGACCATATTACTTATTGCACATGCTCAGTACATGCAACTGGAATGCCTTCCTGAAGACATACTGCTCCAAGACCATATTACTTATTACACATGCTCAGTATACGCAACTGTAATGCCTTCCTGAAGACATGCTGCACCAAGACCATATTATTTATTACACAGGCTCAGTATACGCAACTGTAATGCCTTCCTGAAGACATACTGCGCCAAGACCATATTACTTATTACACATGCTCAGTATATGCAACTGGAATGCCTTCCTGAAGACATACTGCACCAAGACCATATTACTTATTACACATGCTCAGTACATGCAACTGGAATGTCTTCCTGAAGACATACTGCGCCAAGACCATATTACTTATTACACATGATCAGTATACGCAACTGGAATGCCTTCCTGAAGACATACTGCGCCAAGACCATTGGAATGCCTAACTGAAGACATACTGCGCCAAGACCATATTACTTATTACACATGCTCAGTACATGCAACTGGAATGCCTTCCTGAAAACATGCTTCACCAAGACCATATTACTTATTACACATGCTCAGTATATGCAACTGTAATGCCTTCCTGAAGACATACTGCGTCAAGACCATATTACCTATTACACATGCTCAGTACATGCAACTGGAATGCCTTCCTGAAGACATACTGCGCCAAGACCATATTACTTATTACACATGCTCAGTACATGCAACTGGAATGCCTTCCTGAAGACATACTGCGCCAAGACCATATTACTTATTATACATGCTCAGTATATGCAACTGGAATTCCTTCCTGAAGACATACTGCACCAAGACCATATTACTTATTACACATGCTCAGTATACGCAACTGGAATGCCTTCCTGAAGACATGCTGCACCAAGACCATATTATTTATTACACAGGCTCAGTATACGCAACTGGAATGTCTTCCTGAAGACATACTGCGCCAAGACCATATTACTTATTACACATGATCAGTATACGCAACTGGAATGCCTTCCTGAAGACATACTGCGCCAAGACCATTGGAATGCCTAACTGAAGACATACTGCGCCAAGACCATATTACTTATTACACATGCTCAGTACATGCAACTGGAATGCCTTCCTGAAGACATGCTTCACCAAGACCATATTACTTATTACACATGCTCAGTATATGCAACTGTAATGCCTTCCTGAAGACATACTGCGTCAAGACCATATTACCTATTACACATGCTCAGTACATGCAACTGGAATGCCTTCCTGAAGACATACTGCGCCAAGACCATATTACTTATTACACATGCTCAGTACATGCAACTGGAATGCCTTCCTGAAGACATACTGCGCCAAGACCATATTACTTATTATACATGCTCAGTATATGCAACTGGATTTCCTTCCTGAAGACATACTGCACCAAGACCATATTACTTATTACACATGCTCAGTACATGCAACTGGAATGCCTTCCTGAAGACATACTGCGCCAAGACCATATTACTTATCACACATGCTCAGTATATGCAACTGGAATGCCTTCCTGAAGACATACTGCACCAAGACCATATTACTTATTACACATGCTTAGTATATGCAATTGGAATGCCTTCCTGAAGACATGCTGCGCCAAGACCATATTACTTATTACACATGCTCAGGATACGCAACTGTAATGCCTTCCTGAAGACATACTGCGCCAAGACCATATTACTTATTACACATGCTCAGCACATGCAACTGGAATGCCTTCCTGAAGACATGCTGCACCAAGACCATATTGCGAAGCATCACAAGTGAGAGTCACAGGTTTATGAACATAATAGTATTTTAGTGTAGGCAGACTAGAAATTCTCTTTTTCAAAGTATCAAATGCTTTTTCATGCTGCTCATACCAAGACCAGTTTATATCTTTGCACGTTAACTCACGTAATGGTGCACAAAGCTCACTAAGGTTAGGGATGACCTTTCCTAAATAGTTAATCATACCCAGGAAATGGTATAAAGATGTAACATTTTCTGGTACTGGCATTTCACTAATCGCTGTTAGCTTTGACAGATCAGGTTGAAGACCTGAACTTGTGAATATGACCAATGTAGGTAACTTCTTTCAATCTGAATTGACATTTCAAAGGATTCAGCTTGGGGCTGACCTCATGCATGATCTAGAACTTTCCTGAAGTTTCTGTTATGTTCTTTTTCTCCATTGCCTCCAACGATAATGTCATCAACTATAATGGCACAAGGATATCCAGCAGATATCTGTTCCATGGCACTTTGGAATACTTCACTGGCAGAACTGATCCCAAATGGCATCCTCAAAAATCTATATCTCCCAAATAGTGTGCTAAAAGTTGTTAATAAAGACGATTTGTGATCCAACAAAATTTGCCAACAGGAGTTCTTAGCATCTAGAACTAAGAAAACAGTGGGATTCTGCATTAATGCTTCCATCTCCTCTGCTGTTCACATTGGGTGATAAAGACATTTAAGAGCTTTATTTACATCATGAGGATCAATACATATTCAGATATCATCTGAGCTTTTCTTATGGGCTACTACCATAGATGATACCCATTCAGTAGGTTCTGACAAAGGAGTGAGAACAGCAGAATTTACAATTCTGTCTAATTCTGCTTTAACTTTACTCTGCATTGCTACTTGAATCTCATGTCCTGGTCAAACAACTAGGTTTATCTCATGGTTCAGCTTCATGGAATATGAAACTGGAAGTTTACCAAGTTTATCTGTGAAGAGATCAGCATACTGTTTGAAAATATGTCGTGAAAAACTACCATTTTCATTTGTATTTAAATGATGAACTTCTTTACTGAGCGAAATCAAACCCATATGTAGTCTCTCTTCGAGGTCTAGTAATGACTGTACATCCCTGCGAACTATATAGAATTGCAAATCATAGCTGTTGCCTACAAAATAGCAAGAAAGGACTATAGTGCCATCCATCTGAATTTCTTCACCACTGTAAGCAACTAACTTTGCACAGGTCATGGAATCAAAATACTCTCCACTGTTTACATTTGTATAAGCTTTTACTGACATGACATTGCCTTTGGATTCACTGTCCACTTTGAGCTGTATTGGTTTCCCATTAATTTGTACAGTACAAAATATTTCACTGTTTGTTGGCATGCATGAATTTACTGTGTTAACTGTCACACCAGCCACAGAAACACCATCAACATAAAAAGATTCATTATTGCCATTCAAGCTTGTCAAAGTCTCGATCTGATTCACTGCTTGCTTCAGATTGATCTTTCGATACAAAACAAAACCTTTTGAAATGATTCCACTTTTTGCATTTGTGACACTACTGATCATAAGATAAACACTTTTCTCATTTGGATTCATGACCGCCTTCACAATTGTGACAATTAACACTTTCTCATTTGGATTAATGACTGCCTTCACAATTGTGACAATGAACACTTTCTCATTTGGATTCATGACTGCCTTCACAATTGTGACAATTAACACTTTCTCATTTGGATTCATGACAGCCCTCACAATTGTGACAATTAATACTTTCTCATTTGGATTCATGACTGCCTTCACAATTGGGACAATTAACACTTTTCTCATTTGGATTCATGACTGCCTTCACAATTGTGATAATTAACAATTTCTCATTTGGATTTATGACTTACCTCACAGTTGTGACAATTAACACTTTCTCATTTGGATTCATGACTGACTTCACAATTGTGACAATTAACACTTTCACATTTGGATTCATGACTGCCCTCATAATTGTGACAATTAACACTTTCTCATTTGGATTCATGACTGCCCTCACAATTGTGACAATAAACACTTTCTCATTTGGATTTATGACTGCCCTCACAATTGTGACAATTAACACTTTCTCATTTGGATTCATGACTGCCCTCACAATTGTGACAATTAACACTTTCTCATTTGGATTCATGACTGCCCTCACAATTGTGACAATTAAAACTTTCTCATTTGGATTCATGACTGCCCTCAGAATTGTGACAATTAACACTTTCTCATTTGGATTCATGACTGCCCTCACAATTGTGACAATAAACACTTTCTCATTTGGATTTATGACTGCCCTCACAATTGTGACAATTAACACTTTCTCATTTGGATTCATGACTGCCCTCACAATTGTGACAATTAACACTTTCTCATTTGGATTCATGACTGCCCTCACAATTGTGACAATTAAAACTTTCTCATTTGGATTCATGACTGCCCTCAGAATTGTGACAATTAACACTTTCTCATTTGGATTCATGACTGCCTTCACAATTGTGACAATTAACACTTTCTCATTTGGATTCATGACTGCCCTCACAGGTGTGACAACTAACACTTTCTCATTTGGATTCATGACTGACTTCACAATTGTGACAATTAACACTTTCTCATTTGGATTCATGACTGCCCTCACAATTGTGAGAATTAACACTTTCTCATTTGGATTCATGACTGACTTCACAATTGTGACAATTAACACTTTCTCATTTGGATTCATGACTGCCCTCACAATTGTGAGAATTAACACTTTCTCATTTGGATTCATGACTGACTTCACAATTGTGACAATTAACACTTTCTCATTTGGATTCATAGGTTCATAGGTTGATACTAGGCTATCTGCCCTAGGGCATTTATAAGCCTAGCCAGAGTGTGTTTGGCTTTCGCCACCCTTTTGGATTAGTTGACTGTGCCTCTGTATAGTAGGTCACAGAAGATAGCCCTTTTGAGGTTAGTTTACTGTGCCTCTGTCTAGTAGGGACACAGAAGAGATCTCAGGGGTAAACCTATGATCTCCCATCCACTCGTCAAGATTTCTCTTGAAGAGGGTCATTGAGGGACTCTGCCTAACATGGATTGGGATTTTGCTCCAGAGTGAGGGGAGCCTCTGGGATATGAATCTGTCCCTCCAGCATGTCCTATTTATTTCTGTGCTGAGGTTTAAGTCCCTGGAGCACATAGCTCTAAGGGATTTGGATTTCCTGAGGTGGAGCATGTCCATTAATTCTGGGTTAGACATGGCTTTATATGTCAGGCACAGATTGCCTCTGAGTAGGCGGTAAGCAACTGAGTAGAGCTGGAGTTTCTTTAGCCTAACTGTGTAGGGCATCTGTTTGAGTCCCTTGATCCTCTTGGTGAGGTACTTTTGGGGACTTTCCAGTTGCTGCAGGTGTCGGGTAAGGTACATCCCAAATGGGGCACTGTATTCAATTATGGGCCTGATGAGTGATGAGTAGAGGGGCACAA
This sequence comes from Protopterus annectens, assembly GCF_019279795.1. Classification (NCBI taxonomy): domain Eukaryota; kingdom Metazoa; phylum Chordata; order Ceratodontiformes; family Protopteridae; genus Protopterus; species Protopterus annectens. The sequence goes on from NC_056749.1 coordinate 32,207,398, forward strand.
TGACCTCTCTTGATCTAGATGTCAACCCTTTCGTGATAAGGTGGGCTATATAGAAGGTCTTTCTAACCACTTTGGCAATGTGATTGTCAAAGGAGAGATTGCTATCTACTTGAGTCCCCAAATCCCTAATTACTTCTTCCAGATTAATGGATTACCACCTATGTGGTAATTTGTGGGCACTTTGTTTTTCCCAAAGGGGATGACTATGCACTTTTTGGCATTTAGCTTTAGGCCATGGCTCTGGCACCAGTTATTTGTCTCTGTGAGACCCTTTTGGAGGATGCTTGTGTCAGTTGGCGAGTCGATTATGGCACCCAGTTTTCAGTCATCTGCGAACTTGGTCAGCCATAGTCCTCCCATGTTAGTCTGTACCTCAGAGAAATATATACCAAACAAGAGAGGTCCCAGGACTGAGCCTTGTGGGACGCCACTTGTAACTGGTTTAGAGTCTGACATGGCACCTGCAATTCTGACCATGTGGGTTCTATCCCTGAGATAGTTTGCAACCCATCTTGTGACATAGGGGTTGATATTTAAGCTGGTGAGCTTATTTATGATGCCCGAGTGGGGTATTGTGTCAAAGGCTTTTGCGAGGTCCTATGTGGACTACCTCCCCTTCATCTATGGCCTTGGTGACTGTTTCAAAGAAGTCGACCAGGTTCAAGAGGCAAGATCTGCCCTTAACAAAGCTGAATTGGGTAGGATCCAGTGTTTGGAGGTTCCCAATGTCTTTGTTTATGAGTTTCATGATGATACGCTCCATAGCTTTGCAGACCAGGCTAGTCAGGCTTATAGGGTGATAGTTTCTGGGGTCCGATGTGGCACCACCTTTGTGGAGTGGGACCACTGTTGCTGTACGCCATTCCTTGGGTACATATCCTGTAGTAAGGCTGAGATTGAACAGTGACTTTATGTGAGGGTTCAGTTCTTCTTGGAGTTCGTGTAAGATGCAGCCCGGGACACCATCCGGTCCCATTGATGCTGTGTTTTTTCCTTTGGAGAGGGCAGCTCTCACCTGTGCATCTGTGATGTCAGGGAGGCTACACTCTGTTGGGATAGACATTTGCTCTTTTGGGGGGGAAGTGTAGGAGAAGTTTGCACTGAACCTGTCTGCCAGGATGTTGGCAATGTCTGTGGGTTCAGTGTATTTTTTGTCATTTTGAACTAACTCAGAGGATATCTGGGAGTTGCCACCCAGGTTCCTGACATAACTATAGAAGGCCTTGTGATTATCTTTCACATCTTGTGCAATTTTTCTTTCGAAGCTGGCCTTAGATGAATTTATGAGGGATCGTAGTTTCTTGCTAGTACTGATCAGAGATGCCTTCCCTTTTTGGGATTTTGCTCTATCATGTAGTAGCATCCACCTTCTGTTGTATAGCTTATTTATGGCTGGGGTCCACCAGACAGGTCCCCTGCCTTTGGAGGAATGAGTCTTGGTTTTATTTGGGATAGCATGATCCATGCATTCCTGTAGGTGCCCATAGAAAGCGTTTGTAAAGGATTCTGCGGTTTGGGCCGTATTTTCCACTGGCCCGGGGGCATTGAAGGATTCCACCTCGGTTTTGAGAAGTGTGAAGTTTGCTTTTGAGAAGTTCTTCACCGTGGTTTCCTTTGCTGGGGGTGGGGACGGGATATGGATGTTCAGTGAGATTAATTTATGGTCAGATCTTACCAATGAGGGGTATACCTCTGGTATGGAACATAGAGTCCCCATGTTAGTGATGATCAGGTCCAATATGTTTTCCCCTCTTGTGGGAGTGGTGACCAATTGTTCCATAGTATTTGAGTTTATAAATTCTAGGAACCGTTGGGCGAGGGTGTTGGAGCTTGAGTAGTGCTCCCAGTCTATGTTTGGGTAGTTGAAGTCACCCAATATAATGGTGTTTGGAGAGACCTTCATATTCTCCAGTGTTCTCAGGAAAGCCGAGTGGGGTTCCTGAGTTTGGGAGGGTGGTCTGTAGCAGGCTACAAACTGAAAGGCATTTTTGCCCACTGTTAGTTGCACATGGATGGTCTCCGATGCTTCATGCAGTGCCACTAACCTGGAGGTGTGGGTATCTTTGATGAATATGCATACTCCCCCTCCTTTTGTGGTTTGGTCCGAGTTTTTGGGCCGAAAAGCATGGTATGAGGTATAACCTGGTAGTGCTGGGGTGCTCTCAGAATTCTTGAACCAGGATCATGACTGCCTCCACAATTGTGACAATTAACACTTTCTCATTTGGATTCATGACTGCCTTCACAATTGTGACAATTAACACTTTCTCATTTGGATTCATGACTGCCTTCACAATTGTGGCAATTAACACTTTCTCATTTGGATTCATGAACTGCCTTCACAATTGTGACAATTAACACTTTCTCATTTGGATTCATGACTGCCTTCATAATTGTGACAATTAACACTTTCTCATTTGGATTCATGACTGCCTTCACAATTGTGATGATTAACACTTTCTCATTTGGATTCATGACTGCCCTCACAATTGTGACAATTAACACTTTCTCATTTGGATTCATGACTGCCTTCACAATTGTGACAATTAACACTTTCTCATTTGGATTCATGACTGCCTTCACAATTGTGGCAATTAACACTTTCTCATTTGGATTCATGAACTGCCTTCACAATTGTGACAATTAACACTTTCTCATTTGGATTCATGACTGCCTTCATAATTGTGACAATTAACACTTTCTCATTTGGATTCATGACTGCCTTCACAATTGTGATGATTAACACGTTCTCATTTGGATTCATGACTGCCCTCACAATTGTGACAATTAACACTTTCTCATTTGGATTCATGACTGCCTTCACAATTGTGACAATTAACACTTTCTCATTTGGATTCATGACTGCCCTCACAATTGTGACAGTTAACACTTTGTTATTTGGATTCATGGCTGCCCTCACAATTGTGACAATTAACACAATTAACAATGGGAGTTAATGAGGTGAAAAGATTTTTGGGTTTGCAGTTATCAGGCTTTGTTGTCTTACATTTCTGTTACAGTAGCACTTACAGTAAGCATAGTTGTATATTTTTCTGTGAGCTCATGTATCTGGCAAACTTCAGTATCTTTGCTCAGTGTTAATTCACTATCATGAAGTAGAATTTTCCTCATGCTATCATTATTTATACCACACACAAGTTGGTATTTTATTAAAGGGACAATCCCAGTGTTTAAAATTAGGGTCTGAGTTAAGCTGACAGAAGTCATGCCCACTTCAACACGTCACTTTCATTCCTACCCACAGTGTCATTTTACTTTTAAATATCCTTTAAATCCACAGTTCCAGTCTTGTTTCAGCTTCCAGGATATACAAACTTTTGGATTTATGTTCTTCTCTGACTTACATTGGATGGGGAACTATGCCCCAGCTCCTGGCTCATATTTAAAATAAAGAAAGCTGTGCCAAGGAAAAGGGACACCGGTGTGTACTAATTTTTAAATTTTGCATCACTCTTGCTTCTACCAATGTACAAGCAGCACGCTCATAAAAAATAGTGCATTCATCTAGTAATATTCAGAAGTCAGCACATATCAAACTAAAAACTAAAAGGTCCTACATGAGCTCAAAGACAAACCAACCCCTCACCTAAACATAGTGTTCTAACTCAGCCTCTCCACAGGCTATGTACCCATAGAGTGGCGCACAGCAACGGTTATTCCACTCCACAAAGGTGGAGCTTCAACAGACCCTGGGAACTATCGCCCTTTAAGCCTGACTAGCTTGGTCTGCAAGGCTATAGAGTGCATCATTATGGAACTCATTAACAGAGACATTGGGAACCTCCAAACACTGGACACTACCCAGTTTGGCTTTGTTATGGGCAGATCATGCCTCTTAAACCTGGTGGACTTCTTTGAGACAGTTACCAAGGCTATAGACAAGGGAAACGTGGTACACACAGCCTACCTAGACCTTGCAAAGGCCTTTGACACTATTCCCTATTCTGGTATTATAGACAAGCTCACCAGCCTGGACATAAACCCCTATGTCACAAGATTTTTTTCAGACTTGTTAGTTGTTGCTGAAGCACCTACCAAGGGGAGAAAATGCTGAGAGAAGAAAAGAAGCCACTTTTGTGATTTTAAGTATTTTCTTCTGATTTTTTTGTAAAGTTTTACTGCTTTGCCGCCTACTTTTTGGCATTTTCTGGCTTGCTAAAGTTTATATCTGTAACAGTAACAGTACTTGGAACACGTCTAGAGCCTGTTTACTGCATTTCCTGTGTTGCACTTAATTTAAAATCATTTTTTCTCTAAAAACTGCATTTTACCTGATTTTGGCCTAGCACTCAAGTGTGGGGTCATTTATTGCACTGTTGTGATTATTTTGCTGCTTGTGTATCTCTGCTACCTTTAAATTACAACAAAAAGAAAAAAAAATCTTGCTTTTTTCCCACTTTCTGAAAGTTAAGAAAGTTCAGTTACAGATTTGCTGTTCTGAACTGTTTGGAAGTTTCTAGAAGGCCAGTGCTTGCTTGGGCTAAAGGGAAGTCTCTGTGTTCACCAGTAGGAGTGGTTAACACTGAACAGCCTGCCTGTCCCTGGAGGAGTGGTTACTACCTAGAAGCTGTAGTTTTATTGGCCATTTTGGGTCAATTCTAAACTCCTTGATATGTTTCTCTTAAAACCCGGCTGCCTCATGGTTTTGGCATCTTTTCAGACTTGCTAGTTGTTGCTGAAGCACCTACCAAGGGGAGAAAACGCTGAGGGAAGAAAATGAGCCACTTTTGTGATTTTAAGTATTTTCTTCTGATTTTTTGTTTAATTTTACTGCTTTGCCGCCTACTTTTGGCATTTTCCGGCTTGCTAAAGTTTATATCTGTAACAGTAACAGTACTTGGAACACACTGAGAGCCTGTTTACTGCATTTCCTGTGTTGCACTTAATTTAAAATTTTTTTTTTTCTCTAAAAACTGCATTTTACCTGATTTTTGGCCTAGCACTCAAGTGTGGGGTCATTTATTGCACTGTTGTGATTATTTTGCTGCTTGTGTATCTCTGCTACCTTTAAACTACAACAAAAAGAAAAAAAAAATCTTGCTTTTTTCCCACTTTCTGAAAGTTAAGAAAGTTCAGTTACAGATTTGCTGTTCTGAACTGTTTGGAAGTTTCTAGAAGGCCAGTGCTTGCTTGGGCTAAAGGGAAGTCTCTGTGGTTAACACTGAACAGCCTGCGTGTCCCTGGAGGAGTGGTTACTACCTAGAAGCTGTAGTTTTATTGGCCATTTTGGGTCAATTCTAAACTTCTTTATCTCTCTCTCTTAAAACCCTACAACTCTCTTTTTGCGCGGTTTTACGCACTAAGCAGCGTCGGGCAGCGCCGCCTAAACAGGTTTAAACTATTCCAGGCTCCACAAAGTCTGCTCTTCACTTTTTCCCTTAGAACTGTTCAAACTCTCAAAGTAATCACTCTATTCTCTTTCTAAAGCCCTGCACTTGCTCAGCTTTTATAAGGAAACACTAACTAACTAAAGCACTACACCCTCCTTGATTTCTCATAAGTATTAGGCTCCCAATTGGTCCTTCCTGATCAAGTGAAAAATCAGTTCCCTTCCCTAATCTGATCAGTAAAAAAACAGTTCCCTATACTAATCTGGTATGTCCAAGGGTCAGTTTCAAGGTTACTCTCCAGTCCAGCTGGTGAATCTGGGAATTTTGAGGCAATGTTACAATTGCCTTATGTACACAGACAACCCTCTCCTCCTTCCAACAAACTCTGATACATGTGAGAGATGCAGTTACACAGCCAAAGTGAAGGCAGAGCTCTCTCAACCCAAGACTGGCACAGTCAATCAGGAGGAAAAGGTAACCACCCACACCACAAATCCAGTCTCACACAGACCTATTGCATCTGCATACCCAACACATAAACACACAAAAACATACTCGGAGGCTCTAAATAAAAATCTGCCTAAATAGCAGATATCCAAGCAACAGCCACCCCTCAACAATATCCATGAATCACATATGTCACAAAATCAGTGTGCCTCACAGTCACAGCCCTTAAGGCCAAACAACACACCAAATACACTTGTTATAGGGGACTCTATTGTCCGGCACACTGACGTCCCGCTCACCAGACTGAACAAGGAGAAGGTCACTGTAAGCTGCCTGTCGGGTGCCAGGATCCGCCACATAGCGAAAGCACTCAGGTCATTCCAAAGCAAGTACAAGTATGACTCCATCATTGTCCATGCTGGTGTGAATGACCTGAGATGTACCTCCCTGGACTACATGAAAAGAGACAGAGGAGCTCTCTGACCATGTAGCTGAGGCTGGTATGACCCTTACCTTGAGTAGCATCTTGCCCTCACCAAGAAAGATGCCACAGTATAAAGACAAAATGATCAGTTTCAACAATTGGCTAAAGTATTGGTGTCATTCAAAGGGGATCCAGTGTCTGTCAGCCTGGGATGACATGCTCGACAAGCCACATTGCTTCGCTAGGGACGGCTTGCACCTGTCACCCTTAGGCTTTCGTATACTGGCCAAGGCTCTTGCCACCCCCATAGTGCCTTTTTTAGGCAAGGCTCAAAGGACAAACCCACCTCCATAGACAACCCAAGGATAAAAAAACTAAAGGTAATGCTACTCAATGCCAGAAGTCTAAACCTCAAGATGCATGCACTCGAGGCTCTCCTCAGTATGGAAAAATTTGATGTCTGTGCAGTAAAAGAAACCTGGTTCAAGGCTCCTGAGAGCACCCCAGCACTACCAGGTTATAACTCATACCATGCGTTTTGACCCCAAAACTTAGACTGAAGCACAAAAGGAGGGGGAGTATCTATATTCATCAAAGATACCTACACCTCCAGGTTAGTGGCACTGCACGAAGCATCGGAAACCATCCATGTGCAACTAACAGCAGGCAAAACTGCCTTTCAGTTTGTAGCCTGCTACAGAACACCCTCCCTATTACAGGAACCCCACTTGGCATTCCTGAGAACACTGGAGAATATGAAGGTCTCTCCAAACACTATGTTATTGGGTGACTTCAACTACCCAAACATTGACTGGGAAAACTACTCAAGCCCAAACACCCTCGCCCAATGGTTCCTTGAATTTATAAACTCTAACACAATGGAACAACTGGTCACCACTCCTACAAGAGGGAACAACATATTGGACCTGGTCATCACCAACATGGGGACTTTATGTTCCACACCAGAGGTAAACCCCTCATTGGTAAGATCAGACCATAAACAAATTTCCCTGGACATCCATATCCCGTCCCCACCCCCAGCCAAGGAAATCACTGTAAAGAATTTCTCAAAAGCCATCTTTGCACTTCTCAAGACTGAGGTGGAATCCTTCAAAGCCCCTGGGCCAGAGGATAATACAGCCCAATCCGCAGAATCCTTTACAAATGCATTCTATGAGCACCTGCAGGAATGCATGGATCGTGCTATCCAAAATAAAACCAAGACTCACTCCTCCAAAAATAGAAGACCGGTCTGGTGGACCCCGGCCATAAATAAACTATACAACAGAAGGAGGAAGCTACTATATGACAGAGCAAAATCCCAAAAAGGGAAGGCATCTCTGATCAGTATTAGCAAGAAACTTCGATCCCTCATAAAATCATCAAAGGCCAGTTTTGAAAGAAAAATTGCCCTAGACACTAAAGATAATCACAAGGCCTTCTTTAGTTATGTCAGCAACATAGGTGGAAACTCCCAGATATGCTCTCAATTGTTGCATAATGGTACAAAATATACCGAATCTACAGACATAGCCAACATCCTGGCAGACAGATTCAGCGCAAACTTCTTCCCCCGTTCCGCCCCAAAGGAGCAAATGCCTATCCCAACTGAATGTAACTTCCCTGACATCAAAGATGCACAGGTGAAAGCTGCCCTCTCCAAAGCAAAAAACACAGCATCTATGGGACTGGACGGTGTCCCAGGCTGTGTCTTACATGAGCTCCAAGAAGAACTGAACCCTCACATTTAGTCACTGTTCAAACTTAGCCTTACTACAGGATATGTACTCAGAGAATGGCGTACAGCTACAGTGGTCCCACTCCACAAAGATGGTGCCACAAAGGACCCTGGAAACTATCGCCCCATAAGCCTGACTAGTCTGGTCTGTAAAGCTATGGAGCATATTATCATGGAACTCATAAACAAAGACATTGGGAGCTTCCAGACACTGGACCCTACCCAATTCGGCTTTGTTAAGGGCAGATCTTGCCTCTTAAACCTAGTTGATTTCTTTGAAACAGTTACCAAAGCCATAGATGAGGGAAAGGTAGTCCACACAGCCTACCTGGACCTCACAAAAGCCTTCAACACAATACCCCACTCGGGCATCATAAATAAGCTTACCAGTTTAAATATCAACCCCTATATCACAAGATGGGTTGCAAACTGGCTCAGAGATAGAACCCACATGGTCAGAATCACAGGTGCCATATCCGAATCCAAACCAGTTACAAGTGGCATCCCACAGGGCTCAGTTCTGGGACCTCTCTTGTTTGGTATATACTTCCCTGAAGTTCAGGCTAACATGGGGGGATTATGGCTGACAAAGTTCACAGATGACTGCAAACTGGGGGCCATAATCGAATCTCCAGCTGACACAAGCATCCTCCAAAAGGGTCTCACAGAGACGGATGCTTGGTGCCAGAGCCATGGCCTCAAGCTAAATGCTAAAAAGTGCATAGTCATCCCCTTTGGGAAAAACAAGGTGCCCACAAATTACCACATAGGTGGTAATCCATTAAGTATGGAAGAAGTAATTAGAGATTTGGGGACCAACGTAGACAGTAATCTCTCCTTTGATAATCACGTTGCCCTTCTATATAACCCACCTTACCACGAAAGGGTTCGCATCTAGATCAAGAGAGGTCATTGTGCCCCTCTACTCGTCACTCATCAGGTCCATAATTGAATACAATGCCCCTTTTGAGATGTACCTTACTCGACACCTGCAGCAACTGGAAAGACCCCAAAAGTACCTCACCAAGAGGATCATGGGCTACAAACAGATGTCCTATGCAGCTGGACTAAAGAAACTCCAGCTCTAATCAGTTGCTTACCACCTACTCAGAGGCGATCTATGCCTGACGTACAAAGCCATGTCAAACCCAGAATTAATGGACATGCTCCACCTCAAAAAATCCAAGTCCCTTAGAGCTACACGCTCCAGGGACCTAAACCTCAGCACAAAAATAAATAGGACATGCTGGAGGGACAGATTAATTTCCCAGAGGCTCCCCTCACTCTGGAATAGAATCCCAATTCATGTTAGACATAGCCCCTCGCTGACCCTCTTCAAGCGAAATCTGGACGTGTGGATGGGAAATCGCAAATTCACCCCTGGGATCTCTTCTGTGTCCCTGCTAGACAGAGGCACAGTAAACTAATCTTAAAAGGGTACCTTCTGTGACCTACTTTACAGAGGCACAGTAGGCTAATCTAATAGGGAGGCGGAAGCCAAATACACTCTGGCTAGGCTTATAAATGCCCTAGGGCAGATAGCCTAGTATCTACCTATGAACCTATGAAGATGGGTTACCAACTGGCTCACGGACAGAACCCACATGGTGAGTGTTGTGGGAGATAGGTCCGACTCTAAACCGGTTACAAGTGGTGTTCCCCAGGGCGCAGTCCTAGGACCCCTCCTGTTCAGCCTATACTTCTCAGAGGTACAGGCAAGCACCAGAGGACTATGGCTGACCAAGTTCGCAGATGACTGCAAACTAGGGGCTATAATTGACTCTCTGGCTGACACAGACATCCCCCAAAAGGGTCTCACTGAGATGGATACCTGGTGTCAAAATCATGGCCTCAAGTTAAATGCCAAAAAGTGCATAGTCATCCCCTTTGGAAAAAACAAAGTACCCACAAACTACCACATACGTGGTAGCCCCCTAAATATGGAAGATGTAATAAGGGATCTGGGGACACAAGTAGATAGTAATCTCTTCTTTGATAATCACATTGCCAAAGTGGTTAGAAAATCCTTCTATGTGGCCCACCTAATCACAAAAGGGCTCACATCCAGATCAAAAGAGGTCATTGTGCCCCTCTACTCATCACTCATCAGACCCATCATAGAGTACAACGCCCCATTTGGGATGTACCTTATAAGATGCCTGCAACAGCTGGAAAGACCACAGACGTACCTCACCCAAGAGGAACACTGGCCTCAAACAGATGCCCTATGCAGCTCGACTGAAGAAACTCCAGCTGTACTAGGTTGCATGCTGCCTGCTCAGAGGTGATCTCTGCCTGACATACAAGGGCATGTCCAACCCAAAATTGATGGACATGCTCCACCTAAAGAAAACCATATTCCCTCGAGCCACACGCTCTAGGGATCTAAACCTCACCACAACAATAAATAGGATGTGCTGAAGGGATAGATTCCTGTCCCAGAGACATTCCATGCTTTGGGACAAGATTCCAATCTACATTAGGCAAAGCTCCTCACTAACACTCTTCAAGAGAAACCTTAACAAGTGGATGGGAAACAGAAGGTTTACCCCAGGGATCACTGCAGTGGCTCTGCTGGACAGAGGCGCAGGGTACTAATCTAAGGGGGCGGCAAACGCCGACACATTCTGGCTAGGCTTATCAATGCCGTTTTTTGCAGATAGCCTAGTACCTACCTATGAACCTATGAACCTATAAACAGAAGAGTGTGTCTACTTATGTTCCAACCTTATGTCACACACTTGTTAACACTTTTGAAACTTCTTTCAGGCACTCTTCCCTACCCCCACTCAGCCAAAGTGAGCATGCTCAGAAAGGCAAACCTGAAATGTGAGTAAATGCTGAGTCAAAACAAAAAATCCCCAGCACTGTCCTTTTAAATCATCTTGCAAATCCCCAAATTTACATGTTTTTGCTTTATTTTGTAAATCAGTAACAAATGCTTCAGTAGTGTCACCATGCTTTTGATTCCTTGTGTTAAGTTTATGCCTTTCCATCGCTTTATTTGTCTGAGGGTTATACAGTTCCCTGAATTTATGTTTTAAACAGTCTGGGTCTTCCTGCATCTCTGCCTGAGCAATAATACAGCACTTTTCTCCCTCTCCTGCATAAAGAGCAGGTGGATATACAAAAGAACTTTCTCGCTCAAAGGCCTCTGAGCTGGCTAAATTAAGAAGTATAAATGCTTGGGTGCATGAATCTTTATCAGAATGTGCAGCCGCTATGAAAGTATCATATTTTTGTTCAAATACATGCCAATTCTCTGCAACATTGCCGCCAAACACCAAAGGTTCGGGTCTGCGAAATCTATCTGACATGCCGTTAAAGTAAATGGGAACACCTTATACACTTTTTGGTTTACAAAATTCGTTTGATTTGCCGTAAAAGTAAATGCAGGTACCTGAAGCACTTTAGACATTCGTTGCACCATGGAGAGGCTTATGCGACTTACTGCGTACATTCGTTGCAGTTTGAAGAGATTTGTACAACTTCAGACATTTCATTGCACTTTGAAAAGATTGAAACGACTCCTAACACTTTGTTACACTTTGCGAGACTTAAATGATTTTGAATCCAGCTTTTGACACAATGTTGAATGGTGAGTGGAGACAAGATGGCAGTATAACAGATGGTTTATTGTACACCTGACATAGCTGCTTCTGCATACACATTCTACATCTTACTTGTAAAACGTGCTCAGTACAGTTATTTTAATACTGCCCCCTGACCTGGAAACTTCCTTCAGCTACAGTCGCTGATAAGGTACAGACAACAAAGCATAGTACACTGTTCTACAGCCAAAACTGTCAGTTGACAAAATTCTCTTTCCTTATGTAATAAAACATTGTGTTATCTTAAAATATTGTTGCATAAATATTTTAAATTATTTCATTCTTTAAATGGATTTGAATGCTGTTGCTTCCTTTTTGTGTGCCTATAGATTAAATTTGTAGGTTTTAGTTTGAATGAACTGATGAATTTCAGTTTTTAAGGCGGTAAGAAAATGTAAACTGGGTAATAAGTACTGGAAATGCAATCGCAATCTGCAGCTCCCCTGCAGCTGCATGAAGACAACGTCTGCTCTGAGACGAACTGATGGGAGTCTCTCATTTCACTGAGATTGCTGTTGCTGACAAATGACATAACACTTGTTAAGGCCTTTGCTGAACTGGAGGTACAACCTTGTGTGCTCTAATTCTCAGCTGTAATCTGCCCTATATTTATGCTGGAGCATCAGCCGGTGACCTTTGAACTGGAAGTGTTTTCTGTAAGTATTCAGCATTTGCCATCTGAGCTGACTTATTTTTAACTTTAAGTTCATAAACAACTACATAATTCTTGCCATAAGCATGGGAGGGTAGCAAAAGTATAAACATGTGGTTATATTGCTCTACACGTACGACCAATCCATGCAGGAAACATGTCTCATTGTGCAGAGCTTCTTTATCACTGCATTTACCTGCATTGCTTTTGCAGTCCTTTTGCATACACTGTCTGTCAATACTTATTGGCTAAGCAGCTCCTAAATGTATGTCTGCAACTACTTTAAGCCATTATTCAAGGTACTGTCTTTTGTGAGTTTGTTTATTCAGTTAGTTGAGTGGCATCTGGGTGGCTGTGCTGATCTAAAGGCCATTTTGTTCCACGGTCTGAGCCATCAGGCAAAGAGAATATAACATAAAGTAAGTCAGAAGATATGTGAGCAGGTACACATCTAGTCTGCCATAGCAAAACTAGTTTTTGATGCTCTGAAGTGCCATTTTTGTTAGACACAGTATAATGTTATGAACAAAGTAATAAACAAATCACTTCTAAGATCCAAGGATTCATTTCCAGTGTCTGAAAGGATGTGTCTAGCACACTGTTAAAGCAAGTTTGGAGTATTTATGAATACAACTTGAAAGTAAATAATACAATCATAGATTAAGTAAATATGCGGCCTATAGGACATCCTCATCATATTTTTCCCATTTTGTGTATGGGGTTGGGGTGCCACATTAACTATAGCCATCTGTCTCAAATCAATGGCACTCTACTGCCTTATTCAACAGTCGTGCCTGACTGTCACAGGTCTTCTTTCACCCAGCACATCCAACTCTTTGCTGGACGTCCTCATTTCCTCTTGCCCTCTTCCTGTCTGTCCCAAATCTTCTTCACCAGATTGTCTTCTGCTTTACTGCACATGTGCCAAAACTACTGTAATCCGTTTTCTTTGATATTCTCTGCGTCTGTGCATCCTACCACTCATGTCAGGCACATCATCACCATCACTTCGAGCTACCTCAACTGCTCTGCCTTCACTCCCCAGGTGTCTGCACCATAAAGTAGTATGGTTTGCACCACTGTTTTGTGCATCTTACTTTTCAGTTTATTTGGCATTCTTCTGTCACATACTACCCCTGCCACTCTTTGCCAGTTAGCTGCAGCCCTTCTGATTTTAGCTTTGACCTCCTCATTCAGACGTCCCTTTTCCTCAACCTCCCCTCCAGATACTTGAAGCTGTTAACTAGTTCCACTATTTTACCTTCTATCTCAGTTTCATCTTCTGATTTTCCCAATTTGAAACTGACTTATCTGTACTTAGTTTAATTTCATGTGCCTTCATTTTGCATTCCATTCCCTTATCATTTTTTGAAGTTCTTGTTTATAGTCTGCCTGTAATGCCATATCATCTGCATACATCAGCTTTGTTAATCTGTTCCCTCTGATCTGTTTGCTAGTGTAGTCCATCACCAGTATGAACAGCAGTGGGCTCAGAGCTGAACCCTGATGCACACCCACTCGCACTGGGAAGCAATCTGATCGTATAAACACTGTTCATACTTGTGCCATTGGGTCCTTGTAAATCACTTGAACTAATTTTACCAATGTTTCTGGGACTTTGAACCACTGATGGACTGCCCAAATTAGTTTCCCTGGGACCTCGTCATATGCTTCGTCCAAATCTTGGAATGCCTAGTTAGACTCTTTCCTCATCTGTAGCTTCTGCTAAGCTATCTGTTTTATAACAAACATTGTGTCTTTTGTACTCCACATCCTGATCTGAATCCAAACTGCTCCTCTCCCATCTTACTTTTTACTACCCTGCATATTTATTTATCAATCACCCTCTCTGGCAGTTTCATGCAGTGTGCTAGGAGTTTGATACCTCTGTACTGCCCACAGTTATGGATTCTCCCTTTGTTCTTGTACACTGGCAGTAGTATGCTTATTCTCCATTAATCTGGGTTGCATTTTTCTCTCCACACTGCTTTGAATACCCGCAGGAGCCATTTCTCCCCTATATCACTCAACATATTTCTCATATCTGCAGTGACATCATCCAAGCCTGTTGCATTTTCTTTAGTGTTGTTCTTGCTTCTTCTAGGGTGGGCTTCTCTTTTTCTCTCATCATATGGTGTGTCAGGGGCAGTACAGCTTTTAGGATCATAGGATCATAGGCGATTACTAGGCTATCAACCAGGAGATCATTGTAAGCCTAGCTATTTCAACCCAATGCAATACCATAGAAGTATTAGTCAATACCCAAGATTGCATTTAGTGATGACTGCCAATGTGCAGGAGGGTTGTGGACTCTATCCCTGGTAAGAATTTACAGTGCCCCATCCACTCATCCAGGTTCGTCTTGAACAGTGTCAAAGAGGTGCTCTGTTTCACATGAATTGGTAGCCTGTTCCAAAGATGTGCCAGTTGCAGGGAGACAAATTTGTCCCTTCAGCATGTCCTATTTAAGTTACAGGCCATATTTAAGTCCCTGAAACAGGTAGCCCTGGACCCATTTGATTTATGGATATGAGTAATTTCATTAGGCTTGGGTGTTGGGTTGCTCTGTAGGCCAGGCGTAAGTCTTCCCTAAGAAGTCTATAAGCTATGGACTATAGTGACAGGACTTTAGTCGGTCCATGTAAGGCACATGCTGGAAGCCCTTGATCTGCTTTGTGCTTAGTACGGTACAAAGCAAATGGGGTTTTATACTCAATTATGGGCCGGATAAGTGCAGAGTACAGGGGGTTATAACTTTTTTTGCTCTTGAGGGGATGCCGTTACTAATCAAGTCAGCTACATGGAAAGCTTTCCTTACAACGGTAGACACATGGTGGTCAAAGTTAAGGTTGCAATCAACCTGTGATCCCAGATCCCTTATCACTTCATGGATACTTAGGGTATTGTTATTGATTTGATAGTGTGAAGTGACATTGTCTGTGCTGAAGGGAATGATGATGCATTTCTTTGCATTCAGTTTGAGACTGTGACTAATACACCAGTTGATGGTCTGTGTGAAACTCTCCTGGAGTATACAGACATCATTTAGCGATTCAATAATTGCACCTAGTTTGCAGTTAACTGCAAATTTGGTCAGCCACAACCCTTTAGTTTTGACCTAAATGTATGAGAGGTATATACCAAACAGTAGGGGGCCCAGCACTGACCCTTGTGTCATCCCAATGGTAACAGGTCTACTGGTTGATGCAGAGTCACCCACTTTGATAGTGTGCATCTGGTTTGTTTAACAGTTGACAACCCATCTTACAATGAAGGGGTTTACATTCAGTTTACTAAGTTTATCAGTAATGCCTGAATGTGGGATTGTGTCAAAAGCCTTTGCCAAGTCGAGGTATGCTGTGTGCACAGATTTGCCCTCATCAATAGCACTGGCCACACTTTCAAGGAAATCCACCAGATTTAACAGGCAGGATCTGCCCTTCACAAAGCCGAATTGGGTAGGATCCAGGGTTTGGAGGGCTCCTATGTCTTTATTTATGAGGTCCATAATGATACATTCCCTGCCCTTACAGATGAGGCTGGTCAGGCTTATGAGTCTGTAATTACATGGGTCTGTTGCTAGGCCATCTTTGTGGAGGGTAATAACTGTAGTGTTCTCCATTTCGAAGGAGCAAAGCCTGTGGTTAGGCTATAATGGAACAGGGTACTTAGTGGTGATGCTAGTTCATATTTTAGCCTGTGTAGAAGACAGCCTGGGATATCATCTGGTCCCATAGAGGCTGTGTTCTTTGCCTTGAACAGGACTTTAAGGACCTGCTCTTCAGATATGTAAGATGGGCGGGATGTTTGGAAGAAGGTTTGTTGTAAGTTAGGAGGGGATAAGTGAGTGAAACATTCTCCATACCTATCTGCTAGCAGGTTCGCTATATCTGTGGGATCTGTGTGTGTGATACCATTGGCCACCAATTCTGCACATGCTTGAGTCCTACCCTTTAGGTTATGTACATAGTTGTAAAAGGCCTTATGGTTTTGTGGGGTTCTCTTCATTCAGAAACTGCTAGACATACTATTTCCATCTGCCTTTGATGTCCTGTGGACCAGTGAGCAGGATGTTGCTGGCATCCCTTATGAGGGGTGTCTGGTGATTATCTTTTTCATCTTTTTATCTTTGACTTGCAACCGGATAAAATTTCTTTGTGCCATCTGCTGAGTCACTTTCAAGAAGCTGGTAGACTGCCTCCAATGCCCTGTTCTTTGCTATTGCAAATGCTCTCTTAGCCTCTTTGTTAGCCAGCCAGTATCACTTTGTAGCCCGGTAGAGCTATAGCTACATACAGTTTAATATATATGTGAAGGCCACCAGCCAGCCAGCTAGAATTTTGTAAGTAATTCTATGTTATTCATGAATAGTAATATGATTTGTATGCTTGCCTTAGAAATGTATGAAAACTATATGTTCTGTACTGAGCTTCAAGATTGTAATCAGAGTGTACCCTGCTGGAAAAGATCAGAGATGTGTATAAACTACATGCCTATGTAAATGTATGTGTTGATGATAAAGGCTGGAATATACAGAGTTAACTTGCAAACTATAAGAAATTAAGTAAAGAGTTTTACGATGTGTATAAAATTAGTTTATCTCAGCTAAGAGACAGAATGTCTACAGCTAGGGTTTCTTTCTATTTTTTAAGACAGAGATAATTACTAGGTTTCACATGTAAAGTGTTTTTGCATTGCTCTGTGACTTCCTAGCAGCTATACATCTGAGAGAAAAGTATTTTTGAGAGAGACATGTTAAATTCTGCTGGTATCTGTTTAGCCTGGGAACTAGATGCAAATGTCAAATAGTGATGTCATCTAGTTAACCCAGCAGTAATATGTATTATTAATTTAAAAACTATTTCAGAGAGAAAGTCTGTGCATTTTGTATTTTGTTCTGGACCTGCAAACATCTCTTAAGCATGTCTCATCTATATCTGCCTGGCTCTGTAGGTAAGACGTTTAGGGCATAGTATCTCTTACAGATATATAGGAATATAACAAGAATAGTCTGGATGTTTTCTGTGTTTATGTGAGACTGTCCTGCAATGTTGTTTTAAAATATTTTCTGTGATTCTGAACTCTATTGTCACTGTGTTGCATTAATGAATATTGTCATGTACTTTTATTATTTATTAGTAAATATATTTAAACCTTTTAATTGTGGCTGGTTTGTGTAGAGATAATTAAGCTCCTAGAGTACTTGCATATGTATTTGGTGATACTCTACAGGCCACTCTGGAATAGCCTTAAAAGTTCTGGTCACACTTACCATTTGGATAACAGCAACATTGCACAGTATAATTGGTCACCCTTTGTAAGAGCCTTATAGTAGCTGATAAGAGTGGTTGGTGTCATGTGGCACTACCATATAGACTGGGCAGAAGGGGGCATAACTAGAGAACCTGTTTCAGCCTTCCCCAGGAGTGTCTGTGTGTTTGTATATAAATCAAATCTTAAAGTGCGTGTGTATCAGCTACTTGGACAGGGACACAAAGCACTGGTTGGAGAGAGAGGGTGCAGGAGGTTTTGGCTTGACCACTTGGCTGAGATCTTAACTATAGCTGCACCAGTGGGGAGTCTTATTGGGGATCTGGAGAGAGAACGAGAGAGAAACCAGCCCCAGACTGACTGTGATCCCTGTGTGGTCTTAAGGGAAATTGTACTTTACTGTGCATGTACTAATCATCCTCCCAATGTGCATGTCCCTCACTGGTGTTAGTGGTGAGGATTGAGGCTTCTTGATTACTGGGCCAATGCATGGGCATCACAGCGTACATCAGCAAAACACTGTGTTGCAATTTTGACATAAGAGAGAGAGGAGTTGTAAGGGCAGAAGAGTGTGTATATTAGGCTGTTCAGTTATATTAGTGAAAAGTGCCTAATAATACAAAATGGAGACTAGGAAATATTTGAACTTTGAATGTAGCTGCTTAAACTGTGCCACTGTTTGTTTATCACACCAATAAATATTGACTGCTGTAAGAAGCTGCGGTATATACACCATTTTATTTATTTAGTGTTACTATAACTGAGAATGGCAGTCATTATACTGATCAAAGTACTTAAAGCGGTTCCAGTTTTCAGTGATATGTATAGTACTTGTGTTTTAACACTTGTATTGATATAATTGTGAAAGTAGGTCATTGTGAAGATCACAGAGTCTGAAAAGTCAGGTACCTTTAATAGTTATGTGCAGTATTTGTGTTTTAACGCTAGGGCTAAAATAACTGAAAAAGAAGGTTGTTGTACTGATTTGTGTGTCTGAAAGGTCTCAGGTCTTCAGTGTTAAGTACAGAACTTGTGTTTTAACAATGTCCTGATATAATTGTGAAAGGAGGTCATTGTACTGATTGGTGTATCTGAAGGGGTGTCAGGTCTTCAGTTTTACATACAGCACTTATGTTTTAAAAGTAGTGCCAGTATAACAATGAAAGGAGGTCATTATACTGGAGTATATGAAGGGGTCCCAAGTCTTCATTTTTATGTACAGTAGTGTGGATCCTAACCAGTGCAGAACAGCAGTGTGGTGTTGATTTATACAATGTCATGATTACTTACTGTGTAATATGTGTTGGGGATTCTCTCTGTATATACAGCTGCCAGCCTGGAATTCTTCCAGAGTTTATTCAAAACCATAACGTGTGTTCCAGAGCAGACAGACCTACCATTTAATCATTACAGTTCAAAGCTAATGGGTTATTTAACAACTATTTGTTAAGTCCTTGATGTATGAAGTTGTTCCTTTTGCTTCATAACAGACTATGCACTCTGCTTTAGTCATAGGGCACAACAAAGGCCTTGCTTTTTGCAGCTTGGCAGGATGATTAATTCAATGAGTCTTGTGAAAAAACATGCTATAGAAAAATAAAATATAGCCAGTCTTTCAACTTGGCATGTGTTTACATCCTGGAGTCAAGATGAAAGCCTTTGCAGTTCGGATTCACATGTTGTCATCTCATCCCCTAATGGAAAAATCACTTTATTACATATAGTGATATCTCGGAATCATTTCTGCATTCTGTTACTCTGTATTGAATCACTTTTGGATATGTTCATAATGGATGCAAGTCATATAGTACTAAAGGCCACATATCATCTCCAGTAATGATGCTGCTTTAAGTAATTTGTTACATTTATGGATGTTTGTATATCTGCAATACTTGCAAAGAAATAAAAATGAAGAAATTCCTCAGTTTGTCTTCAAGCCAGGCCTTTCAAATACTTAGAAATACAAAGACAGAAAAAAAGGTAAGAAAGTCCTCATATCTTCACCACAATAGAAGATGAGAACAGATCAGTGACAGACAACAAAACTCAAAAGTCCCACTGTGAACAAAATGAAACTAAACACACGTAAGCAGTGAAAATGCCAAGTGCATTTGTTTTTTTAATCTTTCAAAACAGAATCTTTGTCCCCTACTTGCTACCACAGAGACAATGAATGATACAGTCCTACAAATCTAACCTTAGTATGTTTCCAAGGGGACAAGTCCACCTGCACCACCCACACGTATATATTTCTGAATCCTAACTCTGAGGTCACAGAGCTTTGAAGACTTTTTTTTCATGTGCAGAAAAAACTGTCCTTCTTCCAGTTACATGACCTTGAAGTTGGAATAAATAAATAACGATGATGCAGGGAGTCATGCCCCAAACCCCAACAAAAATGATACTTCCAAAGGGTTTCTCAAAAAGCAGAGTTTGGTTTTCAAGTTCAATATATTGTTTTAGCAGTTAAAAGGCTAAATGCATTTGGAATGTAATGCCACTTTCTTAAAATGTATTCTCTCTTTCAGCAACTGAATATTACGTTTTATTTTTACATATTTTCTACAATCCTTTAGGAGGTGGTTGATTTCAGTTTTTCAGTTACTTGGGCGTGCGATTAACATCACTGCTAAATGCACTTTGCTATTCAGTATCTTATCATTTAAAGCACTTCACCTAGAACCTTGCTCACCTCTTCCTGAAAAGTGATGATTCATAGAGCCAGCTCTGCAGTATAGAAGAGTGAAGCCGTAACTACAGCCCAGGGAACTAGTCTTCTATTAGAGGCACAGGTGTCTGAAGGACCGGATGCTTGGGCAAGCAATATCAACTAGTTTATGCTCTAAGGTAGGGGGCCTGCTAGGTCTGTGGTGTTGGTAACACTTAGCAGTGGCTATATGAATCGACAACCTGTAGTACCGACACTGGTTTGAAAGTAATGGGCAGAGATTTCACTGCTGAAACAGGGAAGAGGAAGTGTGTGCAGGGGGCATAAATACCTCCTCTTCCTCCATACTAGGCTTCTGGATTCCAGTGTGTTTTTTAACTTCTTTATTAAATCACATTTTAAACAATGACATAGATATACATGCATTAGCTGAAAATAAAACAGATGAGTGTAACATTTTTCATTCTTATTTCACCCACTGTACATGCATGCTTCTTTAGAACAATTACAATTCACCCCAACAATACATAAATTGCCAAATTCCTGCCTTCTCTTATGCCTCACTCATTTCCTCTGGAATATTATTCTGCATGTGTTGTTCGCACAATTTCTACTTATTTCTGTCATTTGCTCCTTTCCTTTTGTAAAGATTCCACCTCTAGTTATTTTATGTCCTTTAAAATATTTATTACTTTCATTGCTGTATGTATTTTCAGTTCCATTCTGTAGTAATTGTTTTTTGGCAACAAATTGTAATAACCAAGTAAAGCATTACTACATCAATGCAGTTCACATCCTATAATCTAGCTCAAAACAATTGTTTTCTTTGCTGCACCCATTTGCCCACTCCCTCCTCCAACACTTCTGGCAAAGTAGGGGATTTTTAAAATCTTCTAACTCATTACTTCAAAAAAAAAAAAAAAAAAAAAAAAAAAACATGTTCCCAATTGCCTCTTTCTTAACCACCACACCTCCAGCATTGCTGTCTAGCTTAGGAAAACTTTTTTTGAAGTCTGTTTTGGGTATAAAAAGGCCTATGCCAATAAATGCATGTAAAAACCCTAAACCCTTCTGGACTTTGTTGCATACTTGGTAGCCATACACGCCATCCCACTATTCTCTTGTAAACTACCTTTCCAGTCCTTCTTCCCAATCTGTTTTAACTGCCTCTGATAGTTTCTTTCAGTTATCATGCAATATTTTATATGCCCTACTAATGCTCCCTTTTTTAACAGCAGCTTCTGTTCTATACTCAAATAAAAACTCTGCCAGACTGATCTATCACTTCGCACACCCTTATCCCGTTCTCTTTACCTATATTCTGTTATCATTCTCTGGTAGGAAAGGCAGTCTCTAACCTCCAGATGTCTGCACACTCTTGCTACCTTTCTCTCTCTCTTTCTTTCTAGTTATTTGTTCCCCAAACATTGGTTCCTTGGGTAATCTTCTCAAGTAAATTTCTACCCCCTCTTAACTATTTTCTACACTCAAACTTGTATTATCCCTACTGGTAATATCTCCTTTCTGCATTCCCATGTTGGCTTAGTACTTGGAATACTTTCTGGTACTTTATGAATATAATATTTTGTATGGCTGTTGTTATTCAGAATTATAATATGTTTTTAAAATATCTGCCTGTGTTTGTAAAACTGTTTAAAATATTGATTTAGAGTT